>NC_081568.1:111192775-111434412 GCF_022355385.1 Mustela nigripes | reverse complement strand
CCCAGAAGCCCCGAGAAAACAAGTTTTAACTTTACTCGTATTCGTGAGTAAATGAAACAGATCTAGGCTTCTTATCATGAAGTTCAGTTCACAGTGTAGTATTTATTTAACGTATGGCTGCTCATCAACTCTAGATACTGTCCTGGAACTGACGTACTTAAACAGAGTTTGGAATTTGGTGGTGGTGAACTTTTCTACAATTACTATGACTTCTTTTGGCAGTTAACAGAGTAATTTATTTAAGATTTTTTTTTTCTACCTCTGTTCCTAGTGGTACTTAGCCGTGTATAAGCTGTCCTTCAGGTTATATGTAGTTGGTGTATAATTTGTCTTTGCTTATTGTATTCTGGCTTTTCTATGACTGCATAGCCACCTTTTATTTTGAATGAAAAGGCACCTCAACATTGAGTTTGATGACCACAGATGTGCTTAGTGTGAAGTTGAATTTTTAAAAAATCATCTGTTCAAATTATACCTCTCACCTCACTATTTGAAATTAAAGTTATACCACATTACGAAATAATAAATATTTTGTATTCCATTCTTCCAATTTTCTTTACTAGAAAAATATTTTTCTTCTCAAAAATGTTCTTAGTTCTCCTTTTTTACATGCCTTTTTATGTGACTGTCAGAGTTTATTGATGGGATTCTGCTTTAACAAGAATTTAGGTAACAAAAATCTCTTCTTCTGTAACCTGTGAGCATCTATTACTAACCTTGAAAATTAACTGTGAGGAGTCTGCTGCTCTCACTGTTCCATTCCTCCCTCTTTCCCCAAAGGGAGGAAAAACTATGGGGAGTTGGTTTCTTTGTACCTTTAGTGTAAACTGCTGTCCCTAACATAAAGAACACTTCTAACAGTTGCTCAGATCATCCAGAGATTTTTTTTTTTTTTATCATGTCCAGCCTACCACTGTATAGTAGCCAAAGAATTCTCTACTTTCTATTGTAATTAAAGTTCCTTTTTGTTTTGAAGTTTGCTTGGCCCCTCTTTTCATGGAGAGGTAAGTGATAGGTTACATTCTTTGTACATTTGAATAGTGGGTTTTGCATGAGGAAGTAGGATTTTGCTTTTTTTTTTTCTTTTTTCTCCCCTATACTAGCTAGCTTCTTAGCTGACCTGCTTTCCATTTCATTGATTGTTTAGCTTAAACCTGCATTCTTCTTTACCCCCTTTATCTCCCGAGGCTCTCACTTTGATCTGCTACTTCTTATCATATGTTCCTCACTGGAGACATGTTATGGTTGGATTTATTCTGATTTTGTCTCATCCTATATTGAGTAAATGGCGTGCAACACCTTCATATTCAGTTGCTCTAATTCTTTTTGCCTGTCTCTTTTTGCATGTTGCCTGATCCAAGAATCTGCAAGTTCCCTTTGGTGAGAGAAACCTACTATTCAAATGCACAGTAGGTGGGACCTAAGACCCAAGGGAAAGTTTAAATTGTCAGCTACCACCCTTACGGAATGCCTGAGTCCTTGCTCTCCTTGCCTTTAGTCCTCTTAACTTCCATCTAGTTCCAGAATGCCATGCTGTTCTAGTAAAGCTTCCAGTAAATAACGAGAGTGTGTATGTATACTGATATTTTAGTTACATGTGCTGAAAGGTTTCTAGGTTTTAAGTGGTATTTGTTTTCTTTAATTTTTTTTTCACTTGTTATAATTACTGAGACTTAGAATGAAGACTGAGAATATCTATAGTTCATTGAACACTATTACATCAAAAACTCGTGATGTACTATATGCTAGCTAACTGAAATAACAAAAAAGTAAAAAATAAAAAAATAATAAAAAAGGAAGTATCTATAGTGACCTGTTTTGAAATAGTTTTGTATAATTAATTATGTATTAAGATCTTTTTAGCTTGCTCTCAGTACTAAGCTTTTCTCTACTTGTTCATGTTTGGATTTCCATTGTAAATTTCTGAAATTTTTACTTTTGAAAAATTTTAAAGTGGTTTGCTTTAAATGACATTTTTTATTTGGTTTATTTATTTATTTTTTTTTTGAAGAGTCTGGATCAATGCATTCTGTATTTTCTGATACCTATATTTTCAGTGCTATTGAACTTTAGTAAGAAAAGTTATAGTCTGATGGTATTTTATGTAAGAGGCTTATATAAGAAAAGTAGTAAAAAATTATTTCAGTGATTTAGTGAAGTGGAACATCAGGTTGGCTTTATTATCTGAGACACTGCTGACAATTTGAACATAGGTGAACAAAGCCACTGAATAGCCAGGTATATGTCATAAAATACCCTGATAATAATGCATTTAACTTAAATATAAGAAGTTCAGTTTTTTAGTGAGATCCTCCTAATACTTTTTATTTAAAATTTTTTTTCTCTATTTCAAACAAGATAATAAATTGATGAGAAGGAAAAATAAGAGGTAATGAACTATATTCTCATCAGCTAAAGATAATCACTGTGTACATTTTGTAGTATTTCCTTCTAATCTTTTCTGTTCAGAGGTTGTAATGTTCTGTTCATGGTTGTAATGATATTGTATGTGCAATTTTGTAATATTAACACAAAACATGTTTCTCTAATTGTATTTTTGTAACCATTCTTATTAACTGCTACATAGACTCTAAAGCTAATTAGCTTTCATATGTCTTCCAAGCCCATATTAGAAAGGCATGGTGCAGCAGTTATAAGCACGTTGCAAGTTATTTTGCTGAAATAGACATACCAAATAGCAAAAGGAAAGGCTAAAAACTGAGACCAGAGCTTAAAGTGTCTAGAACATGGGAAGCACATGGTATGGAATCCAGCTATGTATGAAGCACTGTCTCTTAAAGAAAACTGTGCAACTGTACTTCTAAGTTTTACTTTGAACTTTCAGACCTTAGCTATTCCATGCTGCCTGCCAGTCTTTGTCTGCTCCACGTCTCAGGCAGCTTTCAACTCTAAACCTTTCTCCTCAAATTCTGTGTATGCCTGCCTCAGGCTCAGCTCTTGAAACCAGAGCCCCACAATCAATTTCTCGCCACCAAACCCACAGCCCTAGTTACATGTGCAATCCATCTTTATTTTAAAAAAAAAAAAAAAGTTTGTAAATTTTAATTTTGGCTTGAGGAGGTGGTATCCTGTCTCTCAGGGCCCAGTTACTGCATTTGTGCACTATCCCTCTTTTCCTGCTTCCTTTCTTCCTTGTCATTAATTGCTTCACTTCCTTTGGATTATTCCTGTTAGCACACACACACACACACACACACACACACACACACAATTTTTTTTTTTAAGATCTCTTATTAAAAGTAACAATATATAAAGAAGAGTCATAGGCCTGCCTCCCTTCTGCCTTAAAACACGAAGCCCCTTCCATGTCCATTTCTTAGTTTTGGCCTATTTCCCTTTTTTCTATATAGCAACATTTGTCACATGAATTGTCTTCATGAACTCTACTTTTCACTTCCCCTTTTTTTTTTTTTTTGAAGATTTTATTTATTTGAGATAGAGCGAGCACAAGTTGGGGTGGGAGGCAGAGGGAGAGGGAGAAGCAGGCTGTCCACTGAGCAGGGAGCTTGATGCAGGACTTGATCCCAGGAACCTGGGATCATGACCTGAGCTAAAGGCAGCTGCTTAACCGACAAAGCTGCCCAGGTGCCTCTACTTTTCACTTCCTTATTAACTGTTAGACTTCTGCCATGTTTTATTTTCCCCTTAGGTGATGTTATTGATTCCATAAATACCACAATTACCTAATGACCCTAAGTTATCTCTGAGCTCTAGATTCCAATAAATAGTTGTCCTCTTGATGTTTTCACATGATGTCTCATAGATACTTAACAACTCAGCATATTTAAATTAGTGGTTCTTCCTATTCTGCTCCATCTCAGAATATGTACTACCATCTTCTTCAAATCAAAAGGGTAGATACCCTTCATTCTTTTTTTCCCTACTTCCTCCTTTTAGTCCATTAGCAAGACCTGTTGACTCAATGTCCAAAATATATATCTTTCTCTTGCCTGCTTCTGATTCACAGAGTAGCAAAGAGATCTAAAAGGCAGATAAAGTTATTGCTCTCTCCTGTTTTGAGACCATTATTTTAATATAAAATCTAAACTCCATACTGTGACAGAGGAGGCTTTGCATGATCTGTTACTTTTTATCTCTTCAGCCTCCCTCATCCATTTCTCTTTGCATGTGCTACAACTGCCTCTTTGGCCTTTTGGTTACTGCAGTGTTCTGTGTTCTTTCATGCCTTTGTGCTTTTGGACATGCTCTTCTCTGCCTGGAATGCTGTTCCCCTCCATTCTTCTCAACCTTTAGGTTGCTGGGTAAATGTCATCTCAGAGGGATTTTCCTAACCTACAGTTTAAGTCTTGTCTCTCATTTTCACCATTTGTTTGGTTCTTTTGTGTAGTTTCCAATTTTGTGTAGTATCCAAATTTGTGATTCTTTTTTTTTTTTTTTGGTCATTTTTTAATTGGTTAAATTTTGTCCCAGCTAGAATGTAAGTATCAAGAAAGCAGGGACTTTGGCTTTATTGTATGTGATTAAGTCTCCATTGCCCTGCAGAGTACTTGGCTCTAAGGGACTCCGTAAGTGTGTGGAGAATGAATGATGGATGAATGGTACATGAGTAGCAGACGAGAAGTGGCCCTAAGAGCACCTAGCATCCTTAGGTTCCAGCTTTGAACAGTAATTATTACTGATGTAGATGACCTGAGTTTCCCAATAAAAAGTATAATAAGTGCAATCCATTTTAGAAAAATGGATTTACAAAAATGAGATTAAACAAGTTTGAGTATATTTAAAAAGAAAATGAGTCCTAAAAAATGAAGAATCTTAAAATTTTCATTGTCGTAGTGTTCTAAAAGTAACTTAAGTTTTCCTATACTAAGAGTTCCTTCATTGATTAGCAATAATTAGTAATTTCTCAGAGCTAAATGACTAATTTTAATCTTTTTGAGTTATTGCATAATTGGTCTTCTAAATGTTATGCACTCAATCTTTTTATTCATGGAATCTGTATTTGCAGTCTGCGTACTTGCTGAAGTTCATTTGTAACCCCCAAATTCATACTTGTGCTTTCAAGGTCATTCAAAGACATATCCAGAGTGGCAAAAAATTTGAGTGGCCCAGTGCCCATGTTCCCAGCTGAGGCCTTGTTTTACCTTTCATATCGTAAACAAGTGTGCTTTTCATGGTCTGTTTAGTATCATGTTGTTCACATTTTAGCTTTTTGTTGATTTTACCATTTAAAATGGCCTCCAAGCATGGTGCTGAAGGGCTTTCTAGTGTTCCTAAGCACAAGAAAGCTTTGCCTTATTGAGAAAATTTGCTAGAAATACTCACAGAACTCAGGAAAATACTATGTTTAAGATTACAGTTGTTAAGTAAGCTTTATTTAGGCATGAGTTATAGTGCTGTTGGCTGTGAATTAAATGTTTAATAAATCAACAGTATAAATTAAATAAGGTGTCTTTAAACATAAACACACATAAAACAAGGTTTTGTATTGATTGATGAAAATGTTGTGACCAGAGGCTTGCAGGAACCTAACCCTGTATTTCCCCTAGGAGCAATGTTCAGTGTTCGCGGCGACTTTATAGAACATAACTACCGCGAATAACAAGAATCGACTGTAAGTTAAAATTCTGGACTTAAATGGAAATTTCAGGAAGTGCCTCTTCCCCCATGTTAATTACAGTTTAGAGACTTTTTGGTTGGGATAAATATTTTATTTTAAAACCTTTCAACTATGAGGAGAACTGAATTCATTTGGTTCGGTGATCCTTTTTGAGCACTTACTATATGCCAGTAACTGTACTAGTTTTGAAGCATACAGAAACAAGTCATAAAATCTTTCCTCCAAGAATCTTTCAGTTAGGGGAATATTTCATTTTAATCCAACTGGTCTGATACCAACTGCAGTTTAATTTTGACACTACCTGGAGTTAACATAGACTCCATTGGTTAAAGACAAAGTTCTCCGTAAGAATGCCAAGGCTTCAAATGCCAGCTGAAAGTTCTTGGAATCTCCAGGTCACCCATACTTCTGAAAACTGGCTACTGGCTACAAATTGGGGCATTTCTATGACACCCCTCATGTTCAGTAATTTCGTAGAACAATTAGAACTCAGGAAAGTTCTATACTTACGATTACAGTTTTATTATAAAGATGATAGAGGAATAGGTTTGGGAGGAAGTGCAGTTTCCATGGCCTCTCTGTGAAGTCAGGGCATGTCACCCTCCAAGCACATTAGTGTTTTGGCCAGCAAGGATGCTCCTCAGAGCTTCATTGCCTTGAGATTTTACGGAATTTCATTACATAGGTATGATTGAATCTAATCTCTAGCCCCCATCTCTGCAGATCAGGTGTCTAAACATCCCAACTCTAATCACATGTTGCTATTTCTGGTGACCAGCCACCATTCTGAAGCTATTTGGAGGTCAACTAGGAGCTCCCTTGTTAACATAATAAAGACACCCCCTCTCACTCAGGAAATTCCAAAGGCTTTTAAAGCTCCTTGCCAAGAACTGGGGACAATTACCAGATATATTTATTTTTTATACTACAGGACAACTTGCCTTACAAATAGTAGAAGGTAAATTAGGTGTTCGCCAGATGGGAGCATAGATGTTTATGAGCAGATAGAAGAATATGTGCAGAAACATCAAGGGATGAACAAATTTGTGGAATAAAATGTTATTTAGTTAGCTAGAATGTCATGTTTAAAAAGGTAGTTGTTGAAGGTGAGTCCGGTAAAGTAGGTAGTCCGATCATGAAAGTCTGTGGAAACAGGTCACAAATCCTGTGCATATTTGGGCCTTACAATGTGTGTTCTAACTTCAGTGGAAAATTTCAAACATGTGCAAAGAGTAGACAATAATACAGTGAATATATAATGAAAACAATGATCTATGTACCTATCACAATTAACACCTGGTGGTCAACTTGTTTCATCTGTGTTCCCCTTCATCTCTCCTTTACCCAACATATTATTTTGTAGCAAATATTATTTCATTCATAGATATTTCTGTGTATATCTTTATGTGAGCTTTTAAAAATAACTATAATCCTATTTTTACAGCTAAAATTTTTCACAGTAATTTCCTAACATCATCAGATATCCAGTCATTTTGCAAATTGCCAATTTTCAAAAACAGCAGATCAGTTGCTAGCATTTTTTAATTGAGATACTTTATTTTAAAAATTTAGATTTTGTAATTGAAAAATTGGAAGTTTAGCAATACTAGGGATATGTTTCTCCTTTATAAAAACAGGGCCTTG
This sequence comes from Mustela nigripes, assembly GCF_022355385.1. NCBI lineage: Eukaryota > Metazoa > Chordata > Mammalia > Carnivora > Mustelidae > Mustela > Mustela nigripes. The sequence continues at coordinate 111,427,169 of NC_081568.1, read as the reverse complement.
ATCAAAGTCTTTGCCTAGCTGTCTCCTCACTGCTTTACCTTGTGAAGACTCTTGGAAAGGATTCCAACAGGTGCTTACCTTGATAAGATTTGCATTATGGAAAGATAACTAAAGTTGGGATCAGAATGCATTTGTTGGGGGGAAGAAAAAAGAATGTATTTAGGAGAGTGTGCAGGGAAGACAAGGACTACAGTTAAAGAACAGAATTAATGATGATATGTGGAGAGGGCACATTGAAAATTAAACTTGAATATCAAGTTGAGGTAGTTGGTAGATAGGAAATTCAGGTGAGACAGGAAATTGAAAATGAGCAAGTGGGTGCTTGGGAGAGAATAAGTGATTTGTTTGGGTGTTTTGATGGTGTGGTGGAGGTAAATACACCCAGTTAATTGGAGCCCTAACTTTAAGGGTTTTATAAATATGATTTACTCTTATTTTTGTATACATAAAGTGTGAGAATTCTCCAACTAAATTAAAGGAGGGGAGGACAGAAAAGGAAAGCAAAGACTACTTTTATTTTGAGGACATTCAGAGAACTCTTTTTAAGACAACTCTCAATTCCTTCTGTGTAAATGAAGGGTGGGTTCATGCCAGCTTGCCTGCAGAGTTCAGTCCATTTACTTTTAATTTACTTTTAATAGTAGGCCTGTATAGCCTTACTATATATTAATAATTGTCGGTTATAAGAAATATACTTATAAACAGCATTGCAGGGTCTGGCATCTAGTAAGTGCTTGGTAAGTGCTGGATTTGAATCAAAAGCCTTTTAAGGCCTGAGCAGTAGTATCTTAATTCAGATTAGAGTTTTTCACCTGATATTTCCCTTCAGTATCTTCACAAATAGGAAACTCAATAAATATTTGTACAATAAATGAATAATTCTGGTGATCTTAATTCCTTTATTTAAAAGGATTCTTTTTTCCTTAGTTTGAGATGGTATCAACATCCTACAGAAGAAGAATTAAGAATTCTTGCAGGGAAGCAGCAAAAAGGGAAAAGCAGAAAAGATAGGTAAGTTACATTGTTGAGCTTATAAAGTGTTAAGTATTTGACACAATTTATGTAAATCGATCTTGTACATTGGTTAAAGGAACTTTTACTAATAATGCTAAGAGCGTTTGATAAATTGGAGATTAAAACCCATGATCTAAAATAGTTTTGAATTACCTTTTAAGAAAACCCAGTATTTAGTAATTTAATATATGAGCACAGAAGTGATTATTTTACTTAAGAATGGTTAATTTTATTCTTTGTATATAAATTATGAAAATAGTATAGCCATCATATTAGAACTTGGTGGGGGTTGACTGGGGAGAAAAACCAGAGCTCATCTTTTTACCCTGTAACTCATTTACCTGTTGATTTGGGTTCTTTCCCAGGTTTTGCTGTCATTCAGTATTATGAGATGGGGCAAATTTATGTGCTTTTAACTTCTTTTTATTTTTTCAAATAGAAAGGGTAGACAGAGTAACTTTGTAGGTACCATTCAGTTGCTGCAAATTATATTGGCATTTAAACCTTTATGAAGAGAACTGCCTGCTAATAAACTTCATTGAATAGACCACAGCAGTCTTATCTGTTGAAATGGAAGGACGAAACAGTAATTTTGAAGGATCTTTCCAGCTTTGAAATTTTTATCTCTATTTGAATTGAATTCTCAAGTAAAGTACATGATAATTAGCCTCTCTATATGGGCCTTAGTGTCCTTAGCTGGGGAGGACTTAGGACCCAAAACTATGATTCTGATATATTACAAAATGTCAGTGACAAAAAAATAGTCACCACATTTCTCATGTGTATAATAAAAATGATATTAACCTGGGCTAATACATTTGTAAGTGCTAAATTTTTTTTAAAATTTTAAACATTTTTAAAACGTGATTCTTTGGCATGAAATTGGAAATTTTAAAAAGACTTTTTTGATCTTGCTACCATTCTCTTTTACACTTATCATTGCAAATATACCTTGAAGATCATTGGAATATTAAATGTAAGCCCTCCTTCTCTTTTTATTTTGAAAAGGCTTTACATGTACAAAAAGATGCCAAAATGGCACTGTCTTATTCCTGGTAGCAATAATTACTGTTTAGTTTATTGACATGAATTGATATTTTTACTGAGTTTTTTCCAGAGTAAATGAAAATTGTTTCTTGGTATTGTGATTAATGCTTTTGAAACGTAGTTTATTACTTTTTATATATATGTGATTGTCTTTTAAAAATTAAATTTAGGAATGATGCACGGGCACCTAAAGAACTCTTTTATTTCCCCCATTCGTGATTCAGTAAAAGCAACTCCAGATGAGCCTTTCACCTTACTGAATTTCTTACACACATAAATCTTAATATATTTCTTCAACTCTGACTTGTTTATAGCTACAGGTCTCTTTATACGTATGTGTGGACATAGATAATTTCAAAGAGAAATGCATTTTTGTTTCATTGGCTTTTGTTCTTGCACCTAAGAAATAGTTAAATTGTTTTGAAGTGAAATACTAGAAAAGATGCCAGTTCCTTGCCTTTGCTTTCTTAAGTGAATTTCATGTCACAGAGGAGCCACTTTATCCTCTTTAAGGTATTCTGAGGTTTTCTTCCGTATGTTTAAATATTGTGTGATAATGGTGTTTCTTTAATTTTTTATTTGCTTTTACTCTTGTACCTAAAGGAAAAGACTTAGTTGTCTTAAAATCTACACAGGGGAGTAGGAGAAATAGGGTGAAGTGCTAAGCTAATAATTAAGATTTTTTCACTAATTTAGGTAACTCTTTTTCTTGGCAATCTGCATACTCATAATAATTTACATCCACATTTTGTAGTCTTCCCTTTAAAAATTACCTTTGACTATTGTACCTCCTTTTTGATGAAATATTAAAAATTCTGCTTCTTTTATACGGTGAAATTTAATACCCCATTTCTGATTAGTTGATACAAGCGCTTTAATAACAGTATAGGTAACTTGCTTTTTGTGTCACTTGTCTGATTTTTATAGGAAATATAATGGTCACATTGAAAGTAAGCCACTGACCATTCCAAAGGATATTGATCTCCATCTAGAAACAAAGTCAGTTACAGAAGTGGATACTTTAGGTAAGGGAAATCTTGGTAAAGTGTTCTGTAAATCTCAGTTTTCTACTATGCTAGTGAAAGTACTTTCATTTTATCTATTTTTTGTTTAGTTTTTAATCATTAAGTCCATTTTACGGAATATGAAATCTTTTTCAGAACTTAGAAGCTCAAAATGACTTCATTAGAATTGAATTTCTTTTTCAATTCACTTAACCTGTACTAAGAATTATTTTTCCCATTTTTCAGAAAGGCTGACTTACATGTTTGTTATGCACTTTCTGTTTTATGTCGAGATCACAGTGACTTTTCAGCATTTTGAATTCTAGACTTCTTGCCATAAGTGCCATTCTGTTCCTTTTATGGTGTGGCTTGCACAAATGCTTTTGGGTGTTTGTTTTTAATTACCTGAACTTTTATGCTCATGCTTAGTAGACAGGAAAGTGGCTTTAGAGCAATGATCTGGATTAGGAATCAGAAAACTTATTCAAGATTTACTTTTGCCCATGGGATATTTCTGATAAGTTATTTGTTTTTTTCCTCCTTCCTGTATATCAGTGTTTGTAATTGTATAGTAACTATAATGATTTTATATTTAAAATAAAATTTATATGAAATTATTTGAATCCTGTAAGGGAATGGCATCTAAGATGACACGATACTAAACACTGATTTTCGAACCTGACTGTCCCTCAGAATCCCTTGAGCAGCTCTTTAAAAAGAAAGATTTTTCATATCTACCCCTGGAGATCAAGTAAATCTAGAGTGAGTTCTGGGAACTTGTATTTTTTAAAATGTTCTTAATGGTTCTGACTTTGTACCAGGTTTGAGAACTAATGGTTTACCTGATAAGTGAGGCATAAAAATAACATGTTAAATAATTTTGGTAATGTATAAATATCATATGTAATTTGGCCCTTCTTGTGTTAAATCATAACCACCCTGAAAAACCTTAGTAGCTTCATGTAACATCTCATATAGAAATTATTTAGTGGTACAAAATGGCTTCAGGATATTTGAAAGTTGATTCTATATTTACAGAGATTTGTACGTGTGTATTCTATACACACACACACACAACACATATTTTTTAATATGTTCTATATAATATTAGAAAGGGTGTCCTAGAATCCAAAAAGGTCAGTGAGGAACAGTATAATATTATTAAGACTTATGACTGGTTATGTCATCCTCTTTTTTCTTTTTAACTATTTTTCATGCAAAATCTAAAACATTTAAAAGCACTTTTTGACTAGTTGTCACATTGGCTTTATTAATCTCTTATGTATGTTTGCATGTATAATATGTTCTTAGACATGTAAATATAAGAATATATATACATTCTCCCTGATTTCTAGTACAGATTTTTGTCATTCTTACTAGTAACTCATGTTAAATGAATAATTATTAGCTTATTAACTTTAATAATAGCTTAAATTTAAGTATTTATCAGGCATTGTTTTACGTGCTTTACTTTAATTAGCCTTCTTCCAGTTCTATTAGGTGTGTAACTTTTATTGACCTTTTTTTATTCCCCCTTGAACTCATTGAATTCATATAGTTCAATAACTTGGTGTGGGTAGTATGCCAAATGTGGTAGAGCCAGTTAGTGAGACCTAGGCTATTTTAGTGATCTTAAAAAGATTAAAATTAAGGCCTTATCACATAGCTTCTTCAATATTTTGTTTCATTAATACAGTTTTGAAACTAATTGCAAATGGTAGTAGTTTAATAACTGGCCACATAATTTCAAGAGCAGAGTAAAATGGGGAGATGTTTTATTTATGTTTCTGTAATCATTTGTGAGTGCATGCTCTGTGTGTGTGTTTAGGTAAAAGTAGAGGGTTTTCTCCTTGAATTTAATAAGGTACACTCATGAGTTTAAGGCAGATCACTAGGTTTGATGAGTTTTCTTTAGTTTCCAATAGCCTAATGAAAGGCACATAGATAATTATATTATTGAATACAAAAAGAATATAATACTTGGGTAAAACACGTAGCCAAGATTATGTATAATTTGTTCTTTTGTTGAATGTATATATATTACTGGTATCCCAATAAGTATCTTGAAAGTCTGTCTTAATTTGTATTAGCTATCTGTTATAAGAACCTCTAAAAGTGCCTAAAAATAGAAAACTACTTGAAATGTCACTTACCTATTTGCTATGAGTGAATTTCCTGGAGGATACCTCTGAATGTGGGCAGCACGAATTGGAACACTTGCTTCAGTTCTTAATAAAAATTGAAAGCTTTTAGGTAAATGGATGTCTGTCTACCCAACTAGATATTTGTCTGTCTGTTCTTCCCATTTCCCTGTCCTCCTTCTGAGAAGTCATTGATTCCAGATTTTAGATTTTAGGGTGATTTTAGAGGAGAAGTGAGGTGGCTAGAGGGTAAGAGTCCTTCAGCTACTTCAGGGTAAATCTTTCAGACTGCTGCTATTCATAAGCTAATATATTTATCAGGAACAAAAGAAAAAAAAACCTAACACAGTTAAAATAACTAGCTGCAAATTAAAAATTTACCCAGTCATAAAAGGATTTGTAATTTTTGTTATAAAGATAAGAGTTAGTTGTTTTAATATTTTAAATGTCTTACTTTGGTGTTTTATTTTCAAAATACTTTTTCTATAAATGCATGATTTTAAGTTATTCTCAGATACTACATTTTGCAACTAAAATTTTCCCACAGCAGTGTAGATTATTTTATTATGGAAACATAGGAATTGATGTTTATGTATGTGACTTACTCCCACATTTTCAGGAGGTCTTCTGCAAAATGATGCTGACACTTTGGACTGCACTCAGGCAGAAGTAAAACAGAATATCTTAGATGAAAAGAGAGAATCTGATTTATTATCGGAGAACGCTAATTTTAATGTAAACCCTCTGTTGGAAGGGCTATCGTTTTTATAGAAGGCATTTCATCGACTTTTCTTGCAGGAACACAAGCAAGAATAGAAAGTAGATGTATTGGTTATTTCAATCTGCATTAACTCAAAAAATTATTAATCTTCCTTTAATGCATGCAGTTAATAACTATAGCAAAGCTTAACTCTCTTACTTCACAGAAATGAAAAATGTAAATAAACTTAACTTTGTACACCAATTTATACCTTCATGTTAAAGTATCATACTTTAGGATCTTAAAAAAAACATCTTGAGGGGCACCTGACTTCGACTGAGGTCATGATCCTAGGATCCAGTCCCTGTCTGCTGCCTGCTCAGTGGGGAGTCTGCTTTTCCCTCTCTCCTTGCCCCTCCCCCTTGCTCATTCTCTCTCTCTCCTCTGTCTTTCTCTCTCTCTCACAAATAAATAAGTGAATAAAATCTTTTTAAAAATTAAAAAATATATTTAAAAGAGGGGTGCCTGGGTGACTCAGTTGGTTAAGCATCCAACTCTTGGTTTCTCAGGTCATGATCTCAGGGTCACAAGATTGAGCCTCCCACCAGGCTCTGTGGTCAGTGCAGAATCTACTGGAGATTATCTCCCTCTCCCTCTGTTCCTCCCTCTGCTCCTGCTTTCTCTCTAAAATAGTAAATAAAATCTTAAAAAAATTTTTTTAAACCCTGATTTTTTAATTTCTGTAAAAAACAGCTAATTAGCTGAGAAAATACCAGCTCATTTTGTAATCATATATTTTTAAAAACAGTTTAAATAGTTTTTGGTAATCATCCCAGGTCTTAAGAAATTATTTAATTTGTGAGGTATTAAAATTTAATTTTGAATGTCAACATTCTCTGTTTCCTGCATTTTTAGATTCTCATATTTGCAAACCTTACATTGCATATCAACAAATGAGAAAGTTTAGCATGGCTAAAGTTAATTATAGTTAAATCCTCCTAAGCTGTTTATTTATGAAAGTTTAAGTAAACTTTTTTTGACCTTTATTTTTCAGCATTGCATTATTTTCCAGAATACCAGTGGCTGGTGGATTTCACAGTGGCTGCTACAGTTGTGTATCTAGTAACTGAAGTCTACTACAATTTTATGAAGCCCACACAGGAAATGAATATCAGCTTAGTCTGGTGCCTGCTTGTTTTATCTTTCGCAATGTATCCTTCAGAACATCATTAGTAATAATATATAAGTTTGTGCTCCTCTTGTAGCTAATACAATTAGATCTCATCTCTTATTTGAAAAAAAAAATTGGGGTAGAAAATTTTTCTTTGTTGAAATCCTCTTTATTTAATAGAAAAAACTTGACAAGTAGAGGTAAATAGTTTAAAAAGTGAAATACAAGAAAAGATGCCAGTTCCTTGCCTTTGCTTTCTTATGTGAGCTTCATGTCACAGAGGAGCCACTTTCCCCTGTTTTAGATATTCTGAGATTTTCTTCCATATGTTTAAATATGGTGATATTTAAATGATGTTGCTTATGGTGATAACGGTGTTTCTTGAATCTTAGGTTATTGCACCTTTCTCCCTCTTCCTTTTCCTTTCTTCAGTTCCTCCAGAATAGTAAGAAAACAACTGTTTTACCAAATCAGTAGTCAGTTTTTGTGATACCTATAAAAATATTATTTATAGTAAGAATTATAGTGTTTTACCACCTTCCTTGAACAATTTTTTATTCTTGTATGTAGACGCTAAATTTCTTTACAGAATTCTAAACCTCAGTAGTTCAAACACATCATTTCTTTTTTGTTTTCCATTGGAAATAGCCTCCTGGAGCTCTCAATTCTGTAAACTTAACTGCATAGCTGTTAACCTGGGATTTTCTTTACTGTCTTCCCTTAGAATTCCTTGTGCCTCTTTTTGGATCACATGATCTGCTTGTCTTTGGTTGACTGACCTTTGGCAGAGTACTTGCCCCTATAGTGCCCTGGAAAGGGGTGTTTTTAATTTTGAAATCTGCATGCCTGAAGTTATTTTCTCCTCATACTCAGTTGATAGTTTGGCTCAGTACAAATTCTAAGAAAGTTTTTCCTGAAAGTTTTGAATGCTCTCGAGAAAACTCGATGCCTTCCTGCCCTTTGCATATGCCTCTCTTTCCTCTACGTCCACCCTCTAAATACTTTTTCTCTTTTGGTATTCTGAAGTTTTCATCATTAATTGGGTTAAATTCTAGGTTTAGCTTTTAAATCTGGGGACTCCTCCTTTTTTACTTGGCAGTTTTTTACCTTACTTTTATTAAAATTAAACATTACCTCCTCCGTTTCTGCTTCTCCAGAGATAGCTCCTTTTTGTTTGATATTTACATGAATATTTCCATGTGGGTAAAAAGCTCCTACTTGATTTTAGTTTTTGGCTTTAACTGATAACTGTTTCTGTGTAAATGAGGACTTGGCACATACATGTGGCTTGTCATCTATCACTAATCATTTCCCATTCACCTCGCCTTCTAAATAAAGATACTGTCATTTTTTAGAGGAACTTTCCTGCTTTTTTTCTTCTCACTCATTTTATTTATGTACGTAAAAACAATTTTTTTTTATATACTGTCATTTTGGTGTGGAGGGAGAGACCAGAAGTCAGTGGATGTGCTCAATCTACACTTTTTTTCCAGAAATTTTGTACTGACTCTGTGATAAAATTCTGTTTCCTGTCATCTTTTTCAGGGACTCATTGTAATAACTTATTCTTCCTTTGAATGGTTCTTTAATATTATTTCCCTTTTTCCATTTATTTTATTTTCTTGATTTTTCTCTTAATTTTCTCTTAAACCTTTTGCTGAATTTTTTTATATGAACTTTTAAAAAAAATTTTGAAGACTTTGATGTTCTATTTCCGTATCATTCTTGTGTCATGGTTGTGTAACATCTTTTTAGTTCTAAGGATATTAGTATCTTTTAAGTTTTAATTTATGCCTAGTGTTGTTTATTTTCTGAGTATCCCTCCCCCCTGCCTTTTTAATTGTCATCATGTTAGAGATTGGTCTTAAAATGTTGAATGACTTTTGATTATATTTAAGAAGAAGGCAGTTAAAAATTAAAAAGTTTTGTACAAGTGGCTGGAACTTGGTAGTGGCCTTTTTCGCAGATGACTGAGTGGGGGACTTTATAATATCCTGGGGGACCTCTTAATATCAGTGTCTGCAGGTTGTTGGGTTGTCATTTTCTCCAACAAGAATTGTCCATTCTCTCATCTTTGGGGTATAAATCTGACAGCCAGTGTTGCACTGACTGGGGAAGAAGGCTCAGATATTTAATGTAGAGGCATTAATTTAAATGCATTTCTGTGACTCCCCAGTGCCTCTTGTTTTCATGTCTTCATTGTCACCCTAAGTTTTGCCTGGTGCTTCCAAGCCAGATCTTTGCTGATGTATTATCTTCAGATAGTATTTCTTCTGGATTCTGCCAGTATTGGGGAAGGGCCATCACCTAATATGAATGATTAGGCAAGAAAAGCTCTGGCAAGTCTGGTTATTGCTAATATAGTCATTCAACCTATCATCCTGTTTTCATTCATCCTGCAACTTCTTCACACGTCCCTGCTGTCTCCATTTTCTGAATTTTCCAGAGCTTATGAATGAGTTGGCTTTCTTTTTACTGGGTTTCTCCCTTTGTTGACCCCAGCGTATAACAGAGAAAGTGGAGGCCTAAATCCGTTACTGCTTGTTCATCTGTTTAGACTGTCTTCCAAACTTTTGTTGACATTGCTTTTCTAGCAACTGTCATCTTTTCCTCTTCTTTGTTTCTGATGGCTTTTAGTTTCTTTGCTATATAGTTTAGTCAGATTTCGGGAGTAAGCAGAATAAATGCATATCCTACATCTTTTACTTTCAACTAGAGACTGCTGAACTGTCTTTTAAAAATATAAATGGATACTATTTTGAATACATGATAGGATTTGACATTCAGCATCCCTATGCTCCTTGTTGACTCTTTGGGTTGATTTAGGTGTAATGTAGGCCAGAAGAGCCAGAACAAAGTCTTTAAGAGTTGACATCTTCACCATGTATATATTCTGCTGGATAGAAATACTGATTATATATGTCAGTTGAGAAACATCCCCAGATATCTTGTACTATACTAATCTCAAGAGGAGATAAAGTTGATAAGCAATTAGAATATTACTTTTTAATTCTATAGTGTTAAATATGTAAAAATACTATGCAGTCAGTATAAAGACCCAGCCGTAGACGTCAAGTTACATAAACACACTAAAAATATCTTAACTTGATAATTAGCACTAGCTGACTACTTTTTTTTTTTATACTTCAAAATATTTCTCTGAAATACTGCTTATTTTGGAATATTCTTCATTTTCGTCATAGTTGATGGCAGGATATTAAAATGGTCTTTGTGGTATTTATGTAGAAATGCATACTTGATATCCAGTTTTATTTAATGTTCTACAACGCTTAATACCTATTTACCAGAGAAATTAGAAAAATGTACCTCTTAAGAGCTACTCAGATTATTGTTTATGTGAATAAATTTCATCTTTCATTTCATTCAGTAATGCCTAATAATGCGAGAGCAAAGGTCCCACACAGTGTTCTGCACCGAACTGGCTCTGCTTAGTTTTAAGTAGTGCACTTGTGAAATGCTCCAGACAATAGCTTCTCTGCGGGAATCTGGTAGCTGGCTGTCTCGCCATCCTAGAGAAGACAGAAAGTGCTGAAGGGCTTTAGAATCCAAGCTATTTTCTGCCAACTTTAACCCTGCACAAAGGGGATAGGGAAGAAGAAGGAAAGGAGAATTGTGTGTATGTTTAGGTATGTGATTTTCCTTCGATCTTGTAGCATGTGAGAAAATGACCTACTGCCTTCAGTGGTATGCAGGAATCCAGAATTCAATGTGAGCTCTCCAGATTTAACGTCAGGGAGGAGTCTGTTTATAGCCCATCTTTTATTTTAGTTATAACATATCTGGTTTGCCTTTCACACCGTATGAACAGTGTGTAACTGCAGTGACCCCTGTCTGGCTTCTCTTCATTTTCTTATTATATGTGCCTACTTATTAATCAAACACATGTCTCCATTGATTACATAGGACAATAGTTCCACTTAATTCCAGAGTCACACATACATCAGTTGATTCAGAAATTCTCTGCAGTTGTTAACTGATAAAATGTCCTTTATTAATGTGGTCCCAAATTTAGACATGTAGAACTTAAACAATTGGCTCACTTAAAAGTGAGAAAGAAAACTGTTTCATTACATGGTCATTTTGGTTTTTTCTCCCCATCAGTTTTATTTGACATACTCATGTAGGACCACAATTACAACTTATACAAAATCTTGAAAGTTGTAAAAGCCCAGGAATGAGGGTTTTTTTTTTTAAATGTGTGACACTCAGCTCTTGAACCCTCGTACCTAATACTGGGCTGTCTCTTACCATCAGCTCTGCTTTCTGTTTCGACAGAGTTGTACATGCATCTCAGCTATTACACCTTCTGGCCTCACTCCTAAACCCAGGCTCATTCTCAGCTTTACTCCTTTGCCTGTTTGTAATTCTAACCACCTCATTTGATCGAGTGTCTGTGTTCCAGGACCATTTATGCTAAGTTACATGGTATGGGGAAGACAAAGGGTAAAGAAAGCCTTAGAGTAAGGATGGAACAGTTGTATTAATTGTCTTTCCTACATGATGACCCATGAAGTCTTAGAGGCACTAGAGAAATGTCTCCTGATTTTATAATATGAAATAATATAATTTTCATTTATGAACAAAGGAAAAGCAAAAGGTAAAAATGATGCTTACAAAAAAATTCAGTAATCCTTTGGTAAAAGTAAAACTTTTTAAAATTAAAATACTTTATAATCGATGGTTTTTTTTTTTTCCAAAGAAACTGTCTTATGAATAAGCTGTATCACACAGTAATATTGAGTCAATTACGTGAATTTGAGTGAGAAGAAAGCTGTTCTACAAAGAATGATAGAGCTTCTCAGTAGTCCTATTATATTTGGTTAAAGGACTGGATCATTAGTCACATTTCCACATTGCTTGTATTTTACAATGTGGATGGTTTAAGGTACAAAACCCTATTATGTATGTTCTTAAGGCTATGTTTTAAATTTTTAATTTGCCTTGGTTGCCAGACATGCAAATTTCATACAGTGCCAAAAGTTGGGAATGGTTTAAATGGAAATAAATTCTAAGGTTTTCTGTGTTAAATATTAAGTTCTATATGTAGATTTGTAAATTAAAGTGTGCAAATTAAATGCTATATTTGTTTGCTCTAGTAAATAGACCGCTATAGCAAACCATCACAACTTGGTCACCTTTTCTAAATTCCTTCAGGGATTCTAAATTACTGTATTCGTATTTTATAAAACGTTCTGCTTTATATCAATAAGAAAAATGAAACTCTAAACCCTGAAGTGAACTGCATCTGTAAGCCATCAAGTCTCCTGGTGAGAAAGGAACAGAGTAAAAGCTGTTGAGTCTAAACCAAAGTACTTGGTTAAAAATTTGTACGTAGCATGGTATGTCAAAGATTGTTTCTTTTACAGACTTTTGGAGAACTTCTGTAAAACCATTGTTGCCAGTTTATTTGCCTTTCAGGTCAGAAGCCCAGAGTTAAACAGAGAACTTACTTTGGGAGATAAAACCCGTATTTCTGGATTATTAATTTATAATTGAGACTTTTTTCCCCCCTTTTGGCTAGGAAGTGATAATTTTCCTCCTACACCTAAAAGTTTAAGGATAATCTTCATTATTTTGCTTTATTTTAATCCAGATGACTAGTTAATAGTTTCTTGTTTGCTTGCTTATTTTTAAATAAAACCTATATTTTATGCTCCCAAAAATCCGTGACTGTTTTTTCCTTCTACAATCTGGCTAGGTTGAGGAGAAATTCTAAACATGCATAATAGTTTTGGTTTTGTTTTGGGGGGTTTTTTGTTTATGTTTTTGTTTTTTGCCTAATTCTGAGAGAAATTTAGGTGCACTGTTTTCTCTTTAAAGTAATTGAACCTTCTTTTAAGAAAATATGAAAAGATCATTTTAGTTTAAATTATTCAAGTTGGTTGTTCTATTTTTTAAGTTGGAAGACAGACTCAAATCTTAAAATGATTTTACTTGATAGGTCATAAGGATTAATGTACTTGTTAGTTTTCAGTGTATGTACTGTAGCAGATTCTTGATACAGATTTTAGGCTTTGCAGTGACAGTGCAAAGTACAATGTGTTTTTAGTTATTGGTTGCTTTTTCTTACATAAAAATAGCTGTAAGAGGGTTAGCCATTGAATAGAAGAAACCTTTTTATTGTTAGTTGTCACAAAAACAAGACTATAATCGCTCATGGAGTAGAAAACTTTCAGTTTACATGAAAATGACTTAGTTGTGTGGAAAGATGATATTTTTTAAAAAATACTATAAATTTTTTGAAAAAAATTTGAGAAACTTCTGGAAAACCTCTATGTTTATTCTTAGAATAGTATCCATTAGATTCATGTATTGGCCACAAAATTCTTTCATAATGGGATCTCTATTTCCTTCCTTCTCAGAAAAAGCATTGATAAATATCTTTGAATAATTTCAAGATGTTAGGGTATAGAAGACATTTTCTTAATATGAGAATTCGGTCTTTAAAAATAATGCAAGTACAAATTAAATTAAAACAGTGTCTTTATAAGTAGGTGTTCTGTAAGTTGCTAACCTAGATCTGAGAGAAATTTGCCATTTTAGATCTAAAAATTAAGCCTATTCATCATTTAAAAGCTCTTTCTCCAGCTCAAAGGTAAATATATTTAAGATATTTCCTACTGATTAAATCTTTCCACTTGTCCTTGATTTTTCTTACATATTGAAATTTTGGTGTTTGCCTGTATAGTTGCTTAATTCCAGTTGTGAAAAATGTTGATATTACATTAGAACTTTAAAAATGTCAGCCATTTGGCAGAAAAAAATTTATCCTGTCTCTAACATTGTTTTTATTTTAAGGGTTGAGATTTTGTTACCTAAAGTAAAATAAGTTAGCCTTTAAAGTATGTGGTCCATTCAGCTGGGACTGAGGGGTTAAAAAGGAAGAAAAATTATTAAAAGAAAATGACTATTTGCATCAGTAGTTTTGCATTTGCTGTTTTGAATATTTACTAATATATTCTTTATGAAAGTCTAATATACAGGATAATCTATGAAAATAATAGCAAGATAAAGGTAGTAGAAGAGTTTATTTAAAGTACTTGATCATTATTTCCATTAGATTATAAATCAGGAAATGTTTTGTCTTCAATGTTTTTTGCAATACATGTCTGTAAATATAGAAGCCTAATTTTTTTGTATAATAATGTTATTTACATTATCAGGTTGTTTTTATGTATGAAAGGATAAAAGTAAGTGTATCTTACTTGGAAAAAAGAACAGATTTAAAGGAACTAAGTTAGAGAAATTAATTTTGAAAGCCATTCCTATCATATTTCAGGTATAGTCTGTTACTTATTTTTTTATATGAATAATTTACAGTTAGTAAGCATATTCATGGGATTAGAGCATAAAAGGATTTTTCCTATTTCAAAATAATCTATTATATTTAGGTATTAGAGACATTTGGTAAGTAGCTCAACAAAAACTTTGTTACTATCTTAGCTAGTATAGAGAGTGTCTGTAAGTGGTCTCAAAATAGAGTTACCACAGTTACTGGTGAGGAACTCTAAATGGGGTACCACAGTGTACTTATTTCGCCTGCTCAAAAAATAAGCCAGTTTTATATTCTGATATGTCAAATGCTAACAAAAGTCTTTCTTCATAGGAAGTTTTTCTTTAGTCTGCTACTATGTACTATTTAACAAGTTTGGACTTATTATATATTAATTGAATAAAATACACATTGCTCCACAAGTTTGGTGAAACAAGCAGATGAGTTTTGAGTTGAAACATGGTGAAGAGTCTACAAAATAAAATCCCATGATAGACTTCAGTTGGTTCAGCAGATCTTTGCATAATTCTTTTGGCCAGGAATAAACTTTCAGGCACTGGGGTTATTGCTGGAAAATACACAGATACTGTTCTTTTTCCTTTCCTTTCTTTTTCTTCTTTCTTTCGTTCTTTATTTCTTTCTTTTTAAGGTTTTATTTATTGACAGGGGCACAGCGAGAGAGGGAACACAAGCAGTGGGAATGGGAGAGGGAGAAGCAGGCTTTGCGCCAAGCGGGGAGCCCCATGCGGCTCCGTCCCAGCACCTTGGGATCATGACCTGAGTTGAAGGCAGATGCTTAACCGACTGAGCCACCCAGGCTCTTTCTCTTTTGGAGAAAGAGTAGAACTCTTGGAAAAGCTGCCCGTTTACTTGTTTATAAAATAGTTAAATGTTTGTTCTGTTCTCTTCTGGGTTGTGTATACATCAGGCTTTTGCCAGTAGATGATTAAATAGGATTGAAATCATAACAGTTTCATGGCATTGAAGCATTTCTAACAGTTGGTTAATACTAATTACCATTAACATTTCACTATATTTTAATAGGATGTGGAAATAATTTCAGTGCATGAGATTGAAAAGGTGGGAAAGCAAACATATGTGCTTTATGCTGTAAATTCATAGTTATTTAGGTTCTTTTAAACTCCTTTTTTTCTGGCATTGGTGGGGGGGTATGTTGTAGATCAAGACTTTATTAAAGCCTAGTTTGAATTTCTTCATATGTTAATGTTTGTCAAACAATGTGTACACATAGGTTATATAGACAAAAGTATTTAATACGTTGTCTTGAAAACTAAGTCCACTCTCTGATACCCCTTGCCACTTCTGTTCGTGTTTTAGCTGGTTATTTTGGCTTTTAAAGATCTTTGTGTTTCTAAATGTAATGCTAGTACTACTAACTGTTAATTCAACAGTTCTGATAGGTGAGGATTTTCCTTAAATTATGCCAGCCTCTCTGCTTCCTTTCCTTTATGTTAATTACTTCACAATTTTACTGAAAAGTTTCAATAGCCAGTAATTATTACACCTATGTAAATAGTACTCATATCTGAGCATTAAAAAGTATTGTAGCTTCTTGTGTAATTTTGTTCATTACTTTTAAAAATTTACTTATTTTTGTTTGTATTTCTTATTAATTCCACTAACTTCTCAGTATTGTTTTCCACAAAGTCGCTTATAACTTGTATTAGTTCCCACACGTTTCCCCTTCCCTGTGGAGATACCCTTCCTAAAGACTTCATTCTCTAGCTTCTAGCTGGAGGATTGGCCTCAGGCCTGCCAGACAGCCATGATTCTGGGACATACTTTTGTTATCTTGGCGTTTTCTTTGCCTTTCTCCTAAGTTTAATTTCCCGTTTCCAGAATTCAGTGTTTTTCTCTTTCTTGGTTTGTTCAAATGTTTTGGTGGGCTTTCTGATGACGTGGTGTGCATTCACGGTCACTAGTTTTAGACTGCAGTCTGCAAAGTGTCTTAATTCTGTATTCTGGTTAACCTGGATATAGAATTACAGGTCGTTGATATTTTTCTTCATAATTCTGAAGAAGTTTCATTGGTCTCAACCTCAGACTTTACTGTTAAGTACAGTGTCATGATATGTAATCTTGCATGTGATTTGTTTTATTTTTCTTCTCAGGAAGTTTTTACAGTATTCTCTGACTGGTTTCTGAAGATTCATAATCGTATACCTGTTGGAAATCTTTTTTTTTTTTTTTTTTTTTTTTTTTATTCTTTGTGCTGGGCTTCTGGTAGGCTATTTTAATTTAGAAACTTTGATTTTGGAAATATCTTTTATGTTGTCTTTGATAACTTATTCCCTTTTGTAATCTCCCCACTCCCTGTTCTCTTTCAGTCAGATACTATACCTCCTAGATTGATCCTCTCATTTTGTCATAGTTTATGCTTGATGGAACTTTGCCTCAACTTTATCTTTGAAACCTATTTTTTAAAATTTATTTTGCCTAGGGCGCCTAAGTGGCTCAGTCAGTTAAGCATCTGCCTTAGGCTCAGGTCATGATCCCAGAGTCCTGGGATTGAGTCCCACGTCAGGCTCCCTGCTCAGCGGGGAGTTTGCTTCTCTGTCCCTACCCTGTCTCGTGCTCACTCGCTCTTGTCTTACTCACTCTCTCAAATAAATAAAATCTTTAAAAAATTTTGTGGGGCACCTGAGTGGCTCAGTCATTAATCGTTTGCTTTTGGCTCAGGTCATGATCCCAGGGCGCTGGGATCAAGCCCTAGATCTGGTTCCCTGCTCAGTGGAAAGCCTGCTTCTTCCTCTCCCACACCCCATTCTTGTGTTCCCTCTCTTGTTCTGTCTCTCTCTGTCAAATAAATAAAATCTTTTAAAAAAATGATTTTGCCTGTTCTATTGATTTTTGTTTAGCCTAATGAAATAATTTTATGAAATACAGATACATCTCATATGTAGATATCTGTGTATAAAAACATACATGTAAAAAATTTTCACTCTGTTGCCTTTTTCATCTTTCTTTTCTCCAAGTTACTTTTTCCCCAACGCTGTTTTTTTCTCTTTTACATAAGGTGCTATCCTCTAATACAGAGATTGGTAAACTGGCCTACTGCTTCTGAGTTGCATCGCGTTTTTGTATAGCTCTTGAGCTGAGAATGCTTTTTAACATTTTTAAAGGTTGTTTAAAAATGATTAAAAAACAGAAGAATATGCTGCAGAGACTGTTGATGATCCACAAAGCCTAAAATATTTACAGTCTGTTCCTTAACAGAAAGTTTTCTGATCCCTGCTTTAATGTCTGTAGATTCCTTGCTTTTCTTTCATGGTTAGGAGTCAGACACTACAAGTGAGTTGGAAACTGTGTAAATAGGGCTTGGTTAGCTTTCATGGAGATAAAACTTGTTAATGCTGAAGTTAGTTTTGTTCTGGGTAGACTGTAATGTCATTATCTGTTGGTCTTTTCTTTGGGGCCTTTTGGTTTCACTAGAATAGAGTCTGTTCTCCTCACCTGAGGGTGTGAGCCTGCTGCACATGTTCTGAAGGTGAGAGAACACCTTTGAGTATGTAGGCTTTCATTTATTCTGATTTCAGTACAGTTGCCTTAATGTAAATTGTGTACTTCAGAATCAGTTTCTTCAGAGGCTAAATCTTCATCTTCTGCTGGAGTCACAGTGAAGTTTGTTATATGACTGCACAGGGAGTGGAGAGTTGGGCATCCAGTTTCTACTCACATAGAAGTCAGCTCCCTTCCTCTCTCTTCAGCCTGACATGACACTGCTGTTATGTAGAATATTATACCTCCTAGATTAGATTTTCACAAAAAAGGTTGAAAGATTGAAATATAACTGGGAATTGTATATGAAGTAAAATTAACTTATTTTTTTTTTAATTATTGTATAATCTATTTGTCCTTGTATACAATCTCATACAACTTTTTGGTACTGAAGTTCATTATTTCATTCCATTATATAGAAAGCATCATTATTGCTAAAAACTACAAAGAAATCTTTAATATTCAGAACAGCCCTCTGCGGTTTTAGATGTATTAGTTGTATTTTACAAATGAAGAAATTGGAGACACAGAGTGGTTAATTAACTTTTACTTGGAGGATCACATAGTAAGAGTAGAACCAAGATTCAAGCAGGCAGCCTAGATCTAGAGAATGCTTTCTTTCCATCTGTGTTACACTATAGTTCAGAATAGCATATGATGGGGCGCCTGGCTGGCTCAGTCACTTAAGCATCCAACTCTTCGATCAGTTCAGGTCTTGATCTCAGGGTCATGAGTTCAAGCCCTGCATTGGGCTCCATGCTGGCGTGGAGCCTAAAAGATAGCATCTGATAAACATAGCAGGTGAATTTGAATAGTGATGCTGTAAGTTCAGAAGAGAGAGACAATGGGCTGGAGAGTTAATGGTAAGCTTTACAAAGGATATAGAGCTTCTGTTTTTGAGTAGGTAGAAGGGAATAAAGTAGTTCAGATAATAGGTTGTGATCCAAGACAGTATAGCTGTTACCTTTAGAAAATGTTAACACACCATTCTGATTTAAGTAGAGGCTTGGGGACTGTTGAATGAAAGCTTGAACATATGGATGTAGCCAGATCACAATATTACATTTCAGAATATTGTATGTGTATTTTACACTATGGGTTATGGGAAGGTTTTGTTCTCATATGGGATTCAATAGAAACTTGGTTTCAAGATTCATCCAATATTCAATATGAATTGAGGGTGTGGAGGTTATAACAGTTTTAGGTGTTTGTGGTTAATATATTAAGGTAGAAGTGATACAAGGAACATTATGCTTCCTGTCTGGATTACATTGCATCTAATTTTGTTACTTTCTTCCCTTGAGTGTTGACATATTTTGTAATTTAATTATTCTATGGTAACAAAGTATTGAGGTGGGTGTAATATTTGAGAAATTTCATTTTGGTCATTTCATAGCACTTTTGGCTAAGATTTTGTTTTGCTTTTCATTGTAAGTGAAGGAGTTGGAAATTGTCTCTAGATTCTTGTATCCATTTTCAGTAAAAATGAAGCAGTGTTTTTCCAGCCTGGGCTTAGGGCCCTCAGCCAATGAGAGAGAGCATAGGTAGCTCTCAAAAGCAGTTCAGTTGTGATTTGGGGGAGGTATGGGTTGTATTTTGCTTTTAATCTTACTCCATTTTCCTTATTCTTTCCCAGTGTATAATGCCAAGAAAGAGGTGAATGTATTGTGTTTGATATAGTAAAATGAACCACCAATGTTGTTTCTTTTATTTTTAAGTTTTAGAGAAGACTTAAATGAGTAAGGAACATAGGATTCAGATTATCCTAGAGGGAAAAATTGGAGCATCCGTATTCTAGAATTTCATCATCAATCTTAAACATTGTTTTGTGTTTCACTCCTTTAATGCTGAAAGTTAAGATGAAGTTTAAAAGACTTGTAAAATTGTTCTAACTTGCTTTCTTAGAAAACTTGGTACTCAGAGATAGATTCTCTGCTTCATTATAAGAAAAACAGTGATTTGCATGGGGAAAAGCTTTAGTAGTCCTATTTATTGAAAAAGTCGGATATTTTTTTAATTGCTTTCATAATGTTAACACTTAACCTGGTTTCAGCTCTTAATAAAGTGATTGATATCACTTAATCATAGATATAATGAGGTTATGCTTTTATTAATGCATTATTTTAAGAATAATTGTATAGGGGCACCTGGGTGGCTCAGAGGGTTAAGCCTCTGCCTTCGGCTCAGGTCATGGTCTCAGGATCCTGGGATCGAGTCCCGCATTGGGCTCTCTGCTCAACAGCGAGCCTGCTTCCCCTCCCCTCCAACACCGCCCCCGCCCCCGTCTGCCTCTCTGCCTACTTGTGATCTCTCTCTCTGTGTCAAATAAATAAAATCTTAGAAAAAAAAAAAGAATAATTATATAATAGGAGCTTATGTGTGTAATACTTTTCTTCTCTGAGTAGATGTTTGGAAGTTTTAAACAGAGAGGTCTTAATTTTGTAGTTTTTAAAAAGTAAACTACTGGAAACTGAATCATAATGTAAATTTAAGCTACAGTGTGTTTTTACTTTTGTTAATTAGAAAATGGTCCCACAAGCTTAGATTATGCATGGTGGTTTAGGTTAATACTTGGTAGCTTTTTTCTCTGTATGCAAATGCAACCCCTCTCAGAAGTATCTTTCACTACAAGCAATGTATTTTCACCCAGTTTAATGGAACAGGTCTATGTTGATGGCAGGGCAGATCCCTTGCTGGAAACTCTTGATTACTGTCAGGGCCCTGTGTGGTGTATATAGTCTTAACCATTCCCCCCCCAACCTTTGGAAAGTCTTTATACTTTAAGCAGCTGTAGACTACTAGTGTTTGTCTTTGATGTGAGAGCATAAATGCAAAAACTCTAAAATCAAAATATTCTTACTTTCTGAGAAAAATATAATGATAGGATATATGCAGTGATTAAGTTGTAAAACAGTTAAAGAATAATTCATATTACATCTTAGAATGATGTGGAACCTAAATATGCTTTGTTAATCTCTCATTAATCATTTTAATTGAAATTGACATACTATCATTTTAACAATCCTGCTTAAGCTGAATATTACAAAGTCCTGCTAACTTTTGCAATGGTGTGATATACTCTTATTGCTTGTAAATGATTTAGTAGCTGTTAGCCCAGATAGGAAGAAGATTGACAAATATGTTAGGGAGAACTTGTACAATAATGTTGGCTGATTTCAGAAAGAATTGTGAAGGGATAACACATGGACTGTCACAAAATATGGCACTGCAAAATAAGAACAATGTAAATATCACTCTTGAAATTCTTACTGTAAATTGCAGAGATTGTTGGTTTTTCAGATTTATAAGACTTGAGGATTTATAAAAACAATTTAGCTTCCCCTTTCCCCTTAGTGCTCAATATCATAGAAACTGACATCTATTATTATGTGGGTTAGCTTTTTCACTTCAGTTGAGTTTCAGATTTCTCTGTTCTGTAACTAGAGTACCACAGACTTAAATTGAGCAAGATAACTTGGTGATAGAATACTGAATATTTGCTGAGGGTAATAACTAAACTAATGGCATTTTCTTATTTATTAGTCTTATTTTTTTATAACATTAAAGAAGTAATTAGTTCAGATACTTAAACAGTATATATTTAACTTGAGTTATGGTGGATATAAGAAGACATTTAACATACCTGGTAAATGACTTCAGAAGTTGTATGCTGAAGTTCTGTATGTGTATTCTGGTTTTACAATACCCTAAAGCAGGTTTTCACTATAGTAAATATGAAAACATGCAGAAGTCTTTTATATAAGAAGTTCAGGGGTTATCATTTAGCTTTTCAATATCTGGTTTTGTCTTATCTTAGAAGCAAATTGGGTATTTATAGAATATAACATAAAAATATTACAATCTATGAAGAAATATATTACTTGAAATCAGTTTCTTATACAGTGATTTGTAGGTAGTATCTCCAAACTAATTTGTAGACTGTATTCTAAAATGCTTAGAAATAAAATAATACCTTTTTAAAGAAATAATGCTATAAATGGCATCTCCCCCAGCAATATTAGGCAATGAAAGTTCATTTTGTCTGTAACATAGTATACAAGACCATAGTTGTCCAAAGAAAATAGCGCTATTACGAATAAGTAATTAGGAAAACAGATTAGAGAAAGTATTTAACTTGCATCATGGTATTTAAGAAAAAGAAGAGAGATTTATGTGAAAAGGAGGTTATCTGGTATTGCAGTAACATGAAGAGATGAGAACAGTGAAAGGCAGGGAGGGGATGCTACTCACTGAAAAATGAACCGAGTAAAGGGCGTTAATAAAATACCCAGCACATACTGTTCTGGGGGCCTGGTTCATCTGAAATAAGTGAGTAAAGATGAGCTATTCCTGTACTACCTTTTTTTTTTTTTTTAACATTTTAAAGGGGAAACTACCCGCTAAGTAAGCCTTAAAAACAACGCCATACCCTTTATAAAACTGAGGCAGTCCTTTAAATTTATAACCATGGGTGATAAATAATTTATATTTTTGTTATTACCAATAATAAAAACATCTTTAGACTAAAACTTTTTCTACCTTGAGTGGGTTTTTTTGTTTTGTTTTGTTTGTTTTTACTTTGAGTATATTGTCCCAGGAAAAAAGTGTTTTTTTTGATATCATTTTCAAAAGATCTATTTACCCTTGCAGCATAGAATTAATACTATTTCTACTTACCTAAGCTGCCATGTAAAAACATTTCTGTGGCAAAATTCATTCACTGTTTGTTTTGAGTACCTACTATGTGCTGGGCATTTTTCTTGGAACTTTAACTACAGCAGTGAACAAGAGAGAAGAATTCTTGATTTAATGGACTTTACATTCCAATAGAAATTTATTTCAAGTTCCATTTGAAAAATGCCCAAAAGTCATCTATCTTTATTACCTTTAAGTTGTCTTACTTTTGGATAGGTGACCTTAACTAGAGCAGTTGGGACACTACATTTCTATCCAGTATGCTAAATTGTATTAAAAAAATAGAATGGGCAATAAGTTTATTTTTTTTTTTTAAGATTTTATTTATTTATTTGGCAGAGAGAGATCACAAGTAGGCAGAGAGAGAGAGAGGAGGAAGCAGGCTCCCCGCTGAGCAGAGAGCCCGATGCGGGACTCGATCCCAGGACCCTGAGATCATGACCTGAGCCGAAGGCAGCGGCTTAATCCACTGAGCCATCCAGGCGCCCGGCAATAAGTTTATTAACCCTTTTTTTTTTGTAAAGATTTTATTTATTTATTTGACAGAGAGAAATCACAAGTAGATGGAGAGGCAGGCAGAGAGAGAGAAGGAAGCAGGCTCCCTGCCGAGCAGAGAGCCCGATGCGGGACTCGATCCCAGGACCCCGAGATCATGACCTGAGCCGAAGGCAGCGGCTTAACCCACTGAGCCACCCAGGCGCCCTATTAACCCATTTTTAAATAGGGCAAAAAAGAACAGCTTTTTGAGCAGCAAGGGTGAGAGTTCTTATCCTTTCCCAGCTTTCCGTGAAGGATTCTTCTGATCATGAGAATGTTTGAACTGTACACATCTTTCATGGCAGCTCTGTTTTTAGGTTTCTTGTGTTACTGCTAAACTACCACATGACTTAGGTGCTATGTACAGTTTAGAATAGGCAGTATTAAGTGAACATTCTGGATCTAGACTGCCTAGATTTAAATCCTTACTTCCTCTAAGTAAGTTGTGTGCTTTTGGACAAGTTACTTTTCTGTGCCACAGTTTTTAAAAAAGTAATGGTAATAGTTGCCTAATGGGAGGATGAAATTAATTAGTAATGCCTAGCACTTGCAAGTACTAAATGACAGCTATTACTCTTTTCCATGCTTGACATGGAGTTGATGTGAAAGTTGCTTTTCTAGATTTTTTTTTTTTTTTTTGGCAAGTACCTCATTAGTTTGTTTGGCAGGTTTATGCTTTTAATAACAATTTGATATAATGGAAATCTGGATTCTAGCTTTGCATCATCCACTGGTTTGATATTCATTTGATTACTTAGTTGGAGGAGTGGGGAGTTCAGATAAAAAATCTAATATTTTTACATAAAAACTTTTTTTTTTTAAAATAACTGAGCATGTTGGACCTTTGGCTGTTTTTGAGTACTCAGCTGGACCTTATTTTCTCTAGGTGTTTTGTTTAATGGCAATCTGTGAAATGATGATACCAGCTTATCAGTGACCATTAATAATTCTCATATTTTGAATTATTGGGTGATTTACTGATGATTGCTGTGATGTTTGTTTGTGTGTTTAATTCTAAATGCAATTTACTCAAAAAACATGCCAAAGAAAAGGTAGGTTCCCTAAAATAACCTCTACTTTGGCTTTTCATGTCACTGAGAACCTATTTCATAAGTTTATTATAATAATCTCCTGATAAAACTTGAATCTGATAAAACAAATATATTCTGTCCCTAGTTACAGCTTAACATGTATATGTGCACTTTTCATTAATTTTAAAATGTTACAAACTTCACTAAAATTTGCTTTGTTTTTATGTCCTATTTCCTGAAAGACTAATCAGATTTTCATTAGTTTTTCACTTCCTTCCAAAGGGCACCTTGTAGATAAGCATGTTGTAGAATCAAAATAAATGTTGTAGTCAGATGTTATTGGAGTTTAAGTCCTGTAAAGATGATTCTGTTTAACTCCCACAAAGTTACCTGCGGTTTTTCCTGAACTTTATCTTCTGCAGCAAAGTTCTATTTTCATTAACTACACACTATTTTAAAGTAGAAGATGGTGGTGAGAGATCAGTCTGTGTTACCTTTGGATTTTTTTTCTTTGTGAAAGCAATGGCCGTCTTGATTGTAACAGAGAATTATCTGGAATTTGGACTCGAAACAGGTAATCATTTCATACAAGTTTAAAAATCAGTTTTGCTTTATCAGGTGTTAATATTTTTTACTTCATTTAATTATGTTTTATATTTGATGTTTTTAAAATTAGATTTGAGATGTACAGTAATCTTCTAAATAATTAACCTTTATTATCCTTAATTTTCTTTTTTTGTTTGTTTTAGCTAAATTTTTTGTTAGCTTTTTCCAAAATGCTGTCCCCTCATTTTTTCCTTAAAGTTAAATTTAAGTTTCTGCAGTGCTGAAGTTTATTCACATAGATAAAGATGCAAATTTTGATGCAAATTTTATGCACACTTATGGAATGTACAAATATCAAAGGGATGTTTTCAAAGACTGTTCCTGCTAATAACCAAATTTTATTGCATTATGGCATACTAATTAGCACATGAAAGAGCCTAAACTAGTCACTTCACGATTTAAGATGTTCTGTTTCCTAACATTTTATTTCCTAAGAAAGAGTCTATATTAAGAATAATTTTTTTTTTCCCCTGCAGGGTTTACAAATTTTTCAGATAGTGCGATGCAGTTTCTTGAAAAGCAAGGTTTAGAATCTCAGTAAGTTTTTAAAAATACTAAGTATCACTGAAGTTTAAATTTTTTCATTTTTTTGTAATACATTTACTTTAAGTGGCTTTGTATTTTTAATCCTTGAAAAGAGTTCTTTTTTCAGGACTTTCAGAAATATCCTCACTTCTAATGTTTACATATGTATAAAGTTAATATGTTTGATAGAATTCTTATTTGGATTTGCTCTTATTTGATTTAATTTCTATGCCGCCAGAGATTAAATAGCCATATATCTGAGTCATATATCAAATTCTGTGTTGAATATGCAGATTGTGTTGTTATCAGTGTGGCTAGAGATGCTAGTTCACCAAAATCCATTGTAGGTAATTGAGTCTGAATAGTCTTTTTTTGTAAAAGTTTATTTAGTTTTTGTTACTATGAATTGTGGTTTGTAAAGTAATTAGAAGAAAGGAAATCCCTAGAAAGTTACAGAACTTACTACCTTTTTTTTTTTTTAATTTTATTTAGGGGTCCTGTTTCAAAACTTACTTTCAAATTTTTCCTGGCTATTTTCTGTTCACTCATTGGGGCTTTTTTGACATTTCCTGGATTACGACTGGCTCAAATGCATCTGGATGCCCTGAATTTGGCAACAGAAAAAATTACACAGTAAGCGGAAAATGTACATAAGCACATGCAGATAAATATATGTTTTCCATCTTAATGAAGGTATATTATTGTAATGAAATCATAAATTATTGTATTGAAAATTAATAAATAACCATTTGATGTCACACTACTTCTATAAGCAGGTTTCTTTTTTTTTTTAAGCAGATTTCTTTTATTCACTTCTAAATTTTAAGTCCTATGACTAAAAACATAACAATTACTAGATTTCTTTTTTACTTGTTAAAAAAAGGAAATATCAGTATTTGTTAGAAGTCAGTGTTTATGATACCATAATCTCTACAACTGAACTGAGGATCTATGGTAATTCACTTAAATCAGAATATTTTCATTAACATATTTAAATTTTATGTAAATCTTAATTTTTACTTAAAAGTGTTTTGAAAGTTAACTCTACATAAATTTGTGTTTTTCCTGTATTACTGATTGGCTTATGAGACTTAAAACAATATTTTATTTGGGGATTGCTGATACTCTACAGTATTAAATGCCATAGATTACTTTTAACTGCCAGATTCTATTTCAGTTCTCAAATGGAGAAATCATATTTGAATCTCTACATAAAGTTCAAAGCCCATTTACTCTATTTTTCATGGTTGTTACAGATGTTTTTTGTTGATGTTAGACACCTTGGCAGAATGGCAGGTTTATATCTTTCAGTTCATATCCAGACACAAATTTCCATCTTGTCTTTATGTATTGCAGTAGACTCCCAAATTGAGAACATTCCATTTTGATATATGTATATACTCTGAGTTTCTCTGATCATTTTTCTTAACATTTCTGCCCTTAAAACTGTATTTAATGATGCTGATTTTGTAGTCTTTTCACATTCTTCTCTCTTACGTATGTCATTTTCCTTTATTTTAATTTTGAATATTTTTTGTTTTTTCCTTAACCTCCATTTTTGTACATATTTTGTCTGTGAGTGTGTGTGTGTGTGCGTGCGCGCACATGAGTGCAGGTGTCTGTGCACACGCACACTTGTCTGTGCGCACACGTGTTTACCTGTTCTCACCTCCCAGTACCCACTTCTTCATTCCTCTTTTTTCCCCTCCTTTTACTCAGCATGCTGTTGGCTGCATCCTGCCTTTCTCCCAACATCCATCTATCTCTCTAATGGCTTCTTTTAAAAACAAAACCGGGTTCTCCCCCTCCTCCCTACACATACACTTCAGTCCACTAACCCCAGTGTTAGGATTTAAATAAGCTGAAAGGGTGGGTGGAGGGGAGCCCTTCACCAGCTACTGAAACCGCTGTGGGCTGCTCCTTGATACTAGAGTGTTCCCTAGCAACACTGCATACCTAATACTGCTGCTTTCTTCCCCGCACCCGGTGGTTTACCCAGGCTGGGGGATGAAAGGATCACTTTATAAAAACATTTAAAGCATTTAGTGGTGGTTTATGATTGGGAGGGGGCACATCTTACTTTCCCTTTCAGTAAAATGTAGCTTCTTTTTAAGGGTTTTTCCCCCCCTTTGGGGTTTGGAGCTTTATTTTCAATTCATTGCAGCCCCCGATTGTGTTACAGCGCTCTGCCATGATAACAGGAGTGTGGGCAACCTTGTTCTGGTGTGAGAATAGCATGACTGGCACAAAGAACAGCGTTCTCCTCAGCCCTGTGTCTAGGCACTAGTACTTGTTTAAATGCCAGAGCTTAGAACCGAAGTTCCACCTTTGTCTGTGAGGTGTTCTGACGCAGCCCTGTTTTCCTCACATAGATCATTGCCCTGTTTTCCTTATATAGATCATTGTCATTTTCACTGTAGTGAAGATTTTGAAATGTGTGTGTGTGTGCATGTGTTGTGTATTTAAAACCTTCCAGTTCAGCCCTTCACTGGTTAATTCTGAAAACAGGACATGGTAATAAAATAGAAGAATTTGCCTTTTTTCTGAAATAAGAATAGTCTTTACAGTCATCTGTCTTTGTATGATACAAACTTGGTACAATAATTAACAATAAAATTATAGCTCATACCTAAAACCTTTTGGTGTATTAGGTATATTGCCTTTCTGGAGTAATGTAAATTTTCTTGGTATGTGTAGAATAGGGAATTTAACTTCATAATACTTCATGAAGAAATTAAAATATATGAATCATTTATGATTTTAACAGTGTATTAAAACATTATACATGATCATTGCATATTGAAAATTTCCTTAATTGTAAGTTGTTGTGGTAGGTTCCATGTGCCTTAAGCCTTCTAGTATTAAGGACCTTGCTAGTCACTGGCTCTCTCACTTGTAAATAATAAGGAGGCACTTTGTTTTAGCTTGTGCTGAAAAAGTGTCAAAAGATGATGCCTCTATACTGAAAATCTATTGGATTCATTGACTGTGTAAAGTTAGTCATTTAAATACCTGTGTATTGAATCAGGGATATAGTAGGGGATTGTTAAAGAACACTAGGATAGAACTGAACAGATTTAGATTTTAGTGCTACATTTGCCTTTAACCTGTAATATTGCCATGAACAAGTCATTTAACTTTCCTGAATCTAAATGTTCTCATTTGAAAAATTCAGATAATGAGGTAGTTTTGCAAGGGCTCAAATCCGTGTTGAGTGATAACAATAAATAGAAAATAATGATGATAGTAGTACCTTAATACAGAATACTGAAAATAAGTTTCTACCTTCATTTTGTAATTTCCAAGTATCTGTAGTTTATTAGTGTATTTTGTTCCTGGGTTTTTATATTTATTTCTTACATACTTTCAGAACATTACTTCATATCAACTTCTTGGCTCCTTTATTTATGGTTCTGCTCTGGGTAAAACCAATCACCAAAGACTACATTATGAACCCACCATTGGGTAAAGAAAGTGTCCCTTTGTAAGTATGGGTATTTGAGGGCTAATTTTTGATTCCTTATAGAATCAAAACTGTTTTCCAAAGTGGTATATACTGTAATTTAAGTTTTTTAATGATAACACTAGAATACTGTATTTTTAAAACATTAATAGAAATGCTAAAAGTTGTGTTCTAAAACAAGCTACAAATCATCATTTAACTTTTTTATGATCTTCATTAATGAATGAATGTTAATATACATTAACAGTTATCTTGTATACTTCTAAGTTTTTCTGCCTTCTCGCTTAACCCAGTTGTTACCTGACATTTTTATGTCTTGGCCCTATTTTTAAGATAGTTTCTTCAGTTCTTTTTTTCTTAACTGTGAAAATTAAGAGGATAAAATAAGTAGTATAAATGGAAACTCATTCAACCCCTGTAAGGGATATTAATATATTCCATATTTGCTTTACCCCTTTTTTGTTTTGTTTTAAAGATTTTTTAAAAAATCATTTTAACAGACAGAGACCACAAGTAGGCAGAGAGAGAGAGAGGAAGGGTGAAGCAGAACCCTGGGACTATGACCTGAGCCGAAGGCAGAAACTTTAACCCACTGAGCCACCTAGGCGCCCCTGTTTTGTTTTTTTGATGAAGTAATTTTTCAAGTGAAGTAGAGGTCTTAACATTTTTACCCCTAAGTACATGAGTATGTACGTCTAAGAAATAAGGACATTTTCTGACATAATATTATCATCATGCTTATCCAAAAAAATGCCGTAACATTATTATCTAATACAGGTCATAATTCCCCTTTTAACAAAAGAAGATGTAAGGAAACACAAACAGTTTATTAAAAGATACTAATAACTGTACTTAACATATTACCTCATTAGCCTTATAGAGCTATGTTAGAGTAATAGAAAGATTGAGAAAAAGCTGGTTTGAACGCCTGTTATTAAAACTGTCACTTGAGGGAGATTAACTTCACCGAGCCTCTGTTTCCCCATTTGGAAAATGAAGATAATAGTATCTACCTCAGAGTTATCATCGGAATTAAATGAAAGAATGTGTGTACTGGAACCAGCTGGAAGTAAATGCTTAATCCATATTTCTTTCATGGCTCTGCCTCATCAGAATTAAAATAGAAAACCTTGACAAGTCATTGACTCCACAATATACATTTTATATTATGTATTTCTTTTAGAGCCTGGTACATATCTGTCTTCCAGAATATAATCAGTGATGACCAGGACTTTTTTTTTTTTTTTTTTTTTTTTTTTAAGAATTCTCTTTGAACTAGGGAAGCATTCATTGAGGTTAGAATGTGTCCCCCCCCCACACACACACACAAGTAAGTCTTAATGGTAATTTTAACTTGACAGATTTACAACATGTTTATTTAAAAGTAAGTTCATACATTTCAGCTGTTCTGTATTAAGTGCCTGATGTGTGCTAGAGTTTAGAACAGATAGGGAGCATGGTCTAGGTGTTACTTTCAAATTACTCACAGTGTTACCTTTTATCAAAGGAGAAACCCTGGCCTTTTGAAAACATTAAACCACAAAGGACATCAGAAATTACCTTTTCTTTCTATAGTCCTTTAAGGGGCCCTTGTCAGTCAACTGAAAAAAATATCGTAAGGGTACTTCTTCTACCTGGAATCCTCATTTAGTCTTGAGGAATTGTGCCCAACTGAGCCAGCTTGAGCACATAGCTTAAATAACTTGCTGGAGAGGAATCTGAGACATCCAATTTCTTCATAATATATCAGAATCTCTGGTTTTCCTGTGATCCCAATCAGGAAATCAGCAGAGTGACTGATAACCTGTTCAAATATCTGTATAATCAGACAAAACTGTAGGCATGGGTTGTTGACTTGATAGTCCCACAGGCAATCTCCTGTAGTTTCTTTCTTTTTCTTACTCTCCAGTTTAACAGCACCCAGCTTCTCTCTCCATTTCACAACCAGGTTTTTTCCATGGAGGAGGGTAGATAGTGAAGAGGATCCCAGTTACTTTCTACACTTTTCTTCTAGATATCTATTACTACTGTTCTTAATGATACAATTTTCTATCTAGGTCTATTATACAAGTCAAATTATTATATAGATAAGTTTGTAATGTAGTAGAATACTTTTGTTTTATATCTCCAACTGTAATTAAGTATAGATATCCTATATTTTATATGGTGAGCACTGACACATTTAACTAGCATGCTAACGTATTTTGGTCTTTGAGAGCACCATGTCAACTTTTTGATCTGTAGAATGACAGAAGCTACATTCGATACTCTGCGACTCTGGTTAATAATCCTGCTGTGTGCTTTGCGGTTGGCCATGATGCGCAGTCACCTGCAAGCTTACTTAAATTTAGCCCAGAAATGTGTGGATCAGATGAAGAAAGAAGCAGGGCGGATAAGTACAGTTGAGCTACAGAAAATGGTAAGTTTCGTACTGTAGTCAAGTGAAGAACAGCAAGCACTGTATTGTAAGAAAACAAAGCATTTAATTTTCCTTAATAGTAATGTTAGCCCACAATACTCCTGCCGTTGAAATAAATGGCATAATCTTAAATTGACAGATAATGAAGAGCCCGCAATCCGATTTTGGTGCTAAGTGAAGAAAGAGTCTCAAGTCCTCTTCTTGCCATAGTACTTCAAGTCCTTTAGTTTGGGTTGCAATGCTATGGTATATCTACTATTGCTAAATGGGACCCCCAGTTGATTTGGAAGACATGACAATATATTACTGTCTAGCCTTCAAGACTTATGGGGTAGGAAATACTAGTTTTAGTGACATGTAACATTATTCCAAGTATTTGAACATGAAATGTAAATATTTAACTTAATGGGAATTCCAGAGAAAGAAAGGGCCAGGAGTCCATCCACCATTATAGTTAATTGGATTTGTATAACCGATCATGTCTTTTTTAGAAATCTGGTGTTGGGTGTTCTGTTTTTCATATTCTTTAATAGTCAGGGTGTTCATCAAGATTCAGAGACTTTCCTATTGTTTTTCCTTACATATTTTTGTTCTCTCTATGATTTTTCCTCAAATTTTAGTTATATATGTTCATGCAGAATTGGGGACTTGATGTTTTTATTTATGAGGGTTTTATGACTCATCTGTTACTTTTATTTAGCTTGATTTTCTGATGTCTGCCTAGAGATTCTAACATTTTGTTTCATATTTGAAATATAAGTGAATATACCATTTAAATTTAAGGGATTATTTTCTCCAATTTATATTAACCACTTAACTATTTTCAAGGAATTTAGTATTTCCACATTTAAAACGTATCTTCAAACTGAGCCTTTCAAAGTCAGAAGTCAGTTTGGGTGCATTTATAATGAAGTGCAGACCTAATAACATTTAGCTTCCTTCCCGTGATGGGATTACTTATCTCTTAAGCAGTTCATTTTGACAATTATATGAAAGTTTAATTCACTCCTAACATGTCAGCCAGTGTTAGATACTTAAGAATTTTGTTGGTTGCAGGTGGCTCGAGTCTTTTATTACCTTTGTGTCATTGCCCTGCAGTATGTGGCACCTCTGGTAATGCTGCTTCACACAACTCTGCTTTTGAAAACACTAGGTAGGCTTGCCCTGGCAACTGGGAAATGTGTTTGACTTTCTAC
The DNA here is from genome assembly GCF_022355385.1 of Mustela nigripes. Taxonomy (NCBI): domain Eukaryota; kingdom Metazoa; phylum Chordata; class Mammalia; order Carnivora; family Mustelidae; genus Mustela; species Mustela nigripes. The sequence goes on along the minus strand of NC_081568.1, from coordinate 111,394,807 downwards.
CTATAATTAATACTGCGTTTTGTTACCTACAAAGAAATATGCTTCTTTAAATTATTTTCTTGGAGAGTTCTAAAAAGAAACATGGGAAACTTTTAAAAGTTGATTCGTCATCTTCAGGTCCATATAGTTTTACAATATTATGCTTTACTTATAAGAATTATTTGCTAAAGATTAATTCCCGTATTTACTGAGAAACTTGAATGAGCACTCTTGGTCTTAGTTATTTTGTATTTTAAGAGGGTGATGAAAGATTTTGTTAGTGCTTGATCATTTCAGTTACTATAAGGTAGTTGTATACTTACATGAATCCAGGATCCTTTAGTGAGCTCTACTTTAGATATTGATAGGATAAAGATTTCTCAGCAGAAAAACGAAGTTCTCCTATAAGTCTGTTCACTAAACTATCAAGTTCCTGTGTGGTGGTATTTGAGAACTATTCATTATTTTATTGATTATTTCCCTTTTGAAATACAGTGTGGGGGGTTTAAGAAGCCCAAAGGAACTAAAAAAGTATTATTTGGGTGGGCTTCATAGATACTATAGAGCTGATAATAGATATAAATGGCCTTTAGGAATCTATGAAACATAAAGAAGTAGCTCAGTTATAAATTATGTGACTCATATCCTATCCAACATAGGAAAATATATGATGAAAACTTTCTGGAAGCTATTAATAGTCTCTCACATTGAAATCATAGATAGTTTCTGAGAAAGAAATTTATTCTGATATTCTAGAGGTAGAAAAGATTTCTAAGAAGTTACTGAGCTTGTACCTGTCACTCCAGTAGAAGTAGTTGATTAATGTATTATACAAGGAAAAGAATTGTTTTTATTATTTTACCAGATTTTAGTGCAGTTAGTTAAAAGTAAATTAGATTTTTATGTGTACTCTTACTGGTAAGACCAGCTTGTAGTCTAATCAGGTTAAATGAATTTTTTACCGGATATGTACAAAGGTTATATTACTTTATTTTCAACATGAAGTAATTTGTTATGCCACTAAACTTCCTGTTCTTAATTTCAAGTATAATTTTAAAACTTCTTTCTTTCTTTCTTTAATTAGAGGGTTTGGAATTAGTCTTCAAATTTTATTTGTGTCTTGAATTTTCTAGGTAATCATTCCTGGGGGATATATCCAGAATCTATCTCTGCCTTGCCAGTGGATAATAGTCTACCCTCCAACTCTGTTTACTCTGAATTACCATCTGCTGATGGGAAGATGAAGGTAACTGTTACACAAATAACAGTGGCACTGAGCAGCTTAAAAAATATTTTCACTCCTCTGCTTTTTCGAGGACTTCTGTCTTTTCTGACCTGGTGGATTGCTGCTTGTCTCTTTTCTACAAGCCTTTTTGGGCTTTTCTATCACCAGTATCTGACTGTGGCATGAATCTCAGTTAACAAAAAAGGATATCCAAGTCACACTTTGAATTGAAATGCTTGTGCCCTTGAAGGGCTGTCGGAAACCAGAAGAAAGCAAATACAAAGGAAAAAAACATATCAGAGTATCTTGTTTTAAATTCTTCCTCTGTATTCTCAGGGTGAATCAATGGTATAATATTTAAAATTACAGAGTAGATTATTAACTGCTATACTGTGGCATTGGAATTTTAACTCCTTGTATTAACTGATGTGAGAGGGCTATCTACAGGGGTAATACTTTGATTACCTTGGTTTACAGAAACCTCCAGCAGTCTTTGAAACTTCTCATATGACTCCAGTTATTGATTAATTGTTCTTAATGGTGTAAAGGTACTGTTAATACTCATAGTGGCTGCCTATATAGAACAGTCTTCAAACTGAGCCATGCTTTGGGAGAGGGAAAGGAGCTAGAGTCACTTCTGTTGGTAACCTTTCAAACAACAATAGCAAAATCCAACAGAAAGGAAGAAATAGCTACTGTATATTACAGTAAAAAAAGCTGCATAGTTATTTTAAATTTAAAGCAGATGTACATGCTTAATATCTATAAGTACTGCTGCTTGAGAGTAGCAAGAGTATTATTTTAAAATATATTCTGTCCAACTTGAGGGATCTTTTAAAATGATTGGCCATATGAATATTTGCAGTCTAATAGGCTTGGAACTCCCATATTTTATTTTATTTTCTGTGATCCTAAATACAGTTCTTTTAATAGTCTAAAGATATTTATCAATATTGATCAGACTTTAAAAAGATACTTTAATCCTGCTGACTACCTGTATGTATTGTATTGTATATATATTATATATTAAATATATAATATATTGAGATTATAAAAGGTGAAAATATTGGATCCTTATAATATTTTAAGTTGCTGAATGTATATTAAATGTGATTGAATGAGCTGTGTTTGTATCTAGAAATTTTCTTTCTTTTTGGAATGAGATTAAAATACATTTTGAAAGTTCATCAGATCAAGCAATTTATTTGCGTTGCCCATGTGTGAAACTGCTTAAAATTTTATAAATACTTGGATGAATTCTCTCAAATTAAAATACTTTTTCTGTCATTTTCAAACATCAGAACCTTTCCCACTAACCAAATCTACAGGAATAATTTAAACCCATGTTAAATAGGATTTGTTTTAAGTTTATAGTGTTTAGAATAATTGAGATAATTTGAAGGAAAAATTCATAGGAATGAAAAATATATGTAAAAATTTTTTTGATGCTTTGTTTATCTAAAACCTAAAATAAAGAGTTTCATTTATAAAGGGAATGAATATAAGAGATAAATAAGGTTTGTTTTCTTTTTTGAACAAGTAGTAGAATTTATAGATAAACTTTATTCCAAAGAATATTCTTGAGAGGCTATATATCAATGCTATTGTCACTATTGAAAGCAGTTTTGAAGGTCTTTTGAAATTACTTCCAAGGCTTGTGGTTCACATTCATTTGAATAATCGCAATACAGACAAGTTCCTGTCTTTTGGTATAGATTAGGTATTTTGGAATTAGCTGATATTTTTAAATATGAGTGAATAATTAGTGCTTAAGTTGGATAAAACTCTGGTTGATCAGAATTGTTAATATAGCCTAATGGTAGTTCATGTGAATTTCCAAAAGAAACATTCCAGATACATCTTGAGATAACACCATCCACTAAAATAACTATCTTTTAACAAGATTATAGCAAAGTATAACATTTATTTTGTATGTGAAAGTTCTCACATGTTGGACTTGAAAAGAACCTTACCTGATACTTAAAACCTTTTTATTAAAGAGCTACATTTTAAAAACTATAATTTAAGTTATTTTGAGTTTCAAAGATTGTACTGAGAAGTAATACGGGGTGGGAGGGTGGGTGAGAAGACTTAGAATTTATTATTGGATGAAATCACGTGCATTTCTAAAATACTATTGATTCACTCTTTTTAGACTTGAAATCTCCCTGAGTATACTGTGAATGTGTGCAAACTGCATATTAAAGTAATGGGTTTGATTTAGGTTTTTTTAGTCTTTCCAAACAAATTGAAGAGAATGATGGTTATAACTACTGGTTTGTTTAAGCATCTTGTCTCCACACAAATTATATTCCTGAGTGTAAAGGGTTTATACTTTATGTAAGCCAAATATTTTTTTAATTGAGATAAAATTGACATAAAACATTGTATTTGTTTTAGGTCCACAACAGAATTTATATATATAAATTCCAAAATGACCCAAATTATATTTTAATATTCTTAATTAGGCCAGTAGAATTCTTTTTATGTTGAGCTCTAGTTAATATAAGTGCTTCATTGGTCAGTTATTTTATATTTCTACTAAATTAATAGGAATCCTTAGTAATCTTGCTCCATATGATTTGTGGGATTGCATTTGACAATTTGTTGATTCCTGCCCCCCACCCTCTCCCCACTGCACTATATAAATCAGAGCTGTATTCTCCTTCTACCCCCATTGATATGTCTGAAATGAAAAGCATATAATTTTATCTTAATATCCGTATGCATTTTGATTATCTTTGGCATTTTCCCCAGAATCCCAATTGCTATGCATAAATGACCAACGCATCCAAGCAGAATGGGCTCATTGTCTTATTGTTTCTGATATAAATATCATTGGTAAAATAGTGACGTTTCTTCTTGAGTTATGATTCAGAACAGATATTCATCCATTAATGGAATTGATAGGTCCAGGAAGCACTAAGTAGAATTCATTATGAAATCTATAATTGGAACTTCACTGGATAGATTTTATTCTTTCAAATGAAAGATTAAATTCTCAGTACTGAAAAGCATAGGGTCTCAACATTCTCTGAATTCAAACACACTTTCTGAGCCATCTCATAATTGAAAATGGTCTATCATGGTATATGGCTCTATTCAGCAAAATAAAACTAAGTGATTTTTGAATGTGGATCATCCTGCATCTTCACAAACCTTTAGGTGGCTTAAAAAATCAGATTTGAACACATTCATGATCCTAGACCATGAACTGAGTATCTCAGATATTTCTACAATATTATCTTTTAACTCTTACTTGTCTCATTATGTCTGTTTCCTGTGTTCATAGCTGAGCTGCTTATATGCCATGAAAACTCTGACATGGATACAGCATGATCACAAAGCTAATACAACCTTTCTCTCCTTTAAAATGGTAAACATTTTACTTATTGTATTTTCTTCCTAAGAAAAAAGAAAAACCAGATAAAGTCTCTTCATAAGTTTGTCTTCCATTAAAATTGAACTTTTTTTCCTTAAGCTACAAACTATTATGTTGGATGGGCCTATCTTCAGTGATTCAGAAAATGTGTATTTCTCTATTTCATTGCTGTTCTTTACTTTCTTTCTCCCTTACAACTAGCTATGTGTGGTTACTCCCCTCCTTTCTTCCACTTGGTAAAAGATGATACATTATCTTAAATGAAGAAGCAACATAATTTTGTGGAAAGAATGTTAATTTAACAATTAGGAAACATACCATTACTGACTTCAGTTAGCTATTTTTTGTACTTAACTAGGCATTCAACTATACTAATGAAATAGAACTGAATTATCAGTGTTGACCTCAGTTTTATCATAAAATAAAATAAGGAATTTACATTAAATATGTGGCTATATATTTCTACAGCTGGTATCAGTTTCTTTTTATGTTAGCCTGAGAAAAATGAATAGCAATTTTTGGCTTCAGGAATGGTCACAGATCATGTTAGAAGAGATTCACTTACCGTTCGTTGAAAATGACTTCACAGAGAGTGTTTTCTCCAGGAACATTTGTTTTGTACTCGTTTAATTATTCATTCTTTTTAATTATTCTTTTTAATTATTTAATTATTCTTTTAAATTATTCATTCAGCAAATCTTTATTGAGTACCTATAATATTCCAGAAACTGCCCTACATAACAGCAGTGAACAAAATACCAAATCCCTCCCCTCAAGGAGCTTAGAGTTTAGTGTGGGGATGCAGCAAAATAAATGAGTCAAATGTAGGATATGTTAGATAGTGATAAGTTCTAATGAGTGGGGAAGGTGGGGAGAAATCAGGGAAGGGAGAGAGAATATGAAATTGGAGGATAGGAATAAAGCTAAAATTTTAAGCAGACCAGACCATCCAGAGAAAAAGCCTCACTGAAAAAGTAATTTCTGAGTAATGACTTACGGAAGGTAAGACCTATCATAGTGGGTTTTTCTTTTTCTTTTTCTTACGAGCAGTTTTCTTAGTAATTCATTGGTTGACAAAACACCCCGATTGCTTGAACTTTATCATTTGTGTGCTCACTAGTGAAATTTTTGAAAAGATGGACAGTATTATATATTCCCTTTTTCGGGTTGGTGTATTGTACAGAAAGAATTATAGGCATTGAATTTAAATGCTGCTTGTTTGCTACTGAACAGCAAAGCATTTAAGAAATATAATCTCCTGAGTCCGCTTGTTACAGTTTTTCTGTCAAGTGCTTTTTAACTTAATTCAAACATGTTTACATTTTTTTTTTTTTGGTAGAACTTTTAAAGACTCAAAGGATTTCAAATGAATTGTAGGACCCTAGAGCAATATGATCTGTCCATTTGGCAGACACATTTTACCCACTAGTTTTTTAATCTGTTAGATAATCTGTTGCACAAAGGTAATTACACAGACGGTAACATGGCTGAGGACAAATTTGATTAATAGCATCTTATCAAAATTTTAAATATTCTAACACCATTTGAGTAAATCAAGTGTACCCACTGCTGAAGTATTAAAAATGAGAGAATGTATTTTTTTAAATAGTGCTCTACAAAAATTAGCTTTAACTTCTATTTTATTTGGGATGCATTTTTCTTTCTGTAATGCTAGTGAAACAGTTTATATTTATGAATAAATAATTCCAAACGACTAAAGCAAAAACTATGTTAGTAGAATTACTTCAAATAAGAAGCAGTGATAAAATGCAGAATTACTGTGATTGTGTGTTTATGTGTCTGTTTACTTGTTCTATAACATTTTCTCAGAGCATGAAATGTAACTTTAAAATTTAAACATATGAACTTTTAAAAATTTAAATATATTAACTTTTTAAAATTTAAACGTATTTAAATTTCTATCATTATAGTAGGTAGCCTTTGTACCAGTTTTGGATAAGTGACTTAAGTTTAAAGTTAATAGTCCCAACTGGACAGTCCATTGAAACTGTGTATCAGCATCAGAGAAGAAACTGAATTATAGGAATAAACCAAATTTTATTTAACAAACTTTAATCATTAAAAAAAATTTTTTTAATTGAATAGTGAAATTCTAAAGGAGTAACACTGCAGTAATGCTGAAAACAGAGTCATTTCGACTGTTGGCACTAGAATAATGAGATATCCACATTTTTAGAAAATGAACCTCAGTTTTTCCATTTATAGTATGTAGTACCTCAAACTACACACAAAATTGAATTCAAGAGGGACCATATTAACTTGTTGTAAAAGCTAAAACCATATAGTTTTTAGAGAAAGTCATAAGGTAACAGTTTGGTAATTTTAGGGTTGGGCAAAAGTTCCTTACTATGTAAGCAATAATCATAAAATTTATTTTAATGATAAAACAGATTTCATAGCAATTAAAAATTTCTCATTAAAAAACCTGTTAAGAAGATAGACATGTCATAGTTTCAGATAAAATATTTGCAAAACATGAGGAGGACTGGTGTTCAGGATATAAACTACCAAAAAAAAAAAAAAAAAAAAGATAAAGAAGTGGGCAAGAAATTTAAATAGACACTTCACAGTTGACCATAAAGCAGACAATAAAGTCCTCATCCTCTAGCAGTTTACTGTGGCGATCCTTCTTAAAATTTTCTTAAATTTCTTATACTGAATTGAGATTCTTAGATCACTAGGTTTTTTATCTCAGGTCAGGTTAAAGAGTGACTAATTTTTCTGTCTTGAGAAAAGTAGTAGAAGTGCAGTTGCAATGCATTGTTGGATTTTACAATTTTTTTGACAGCTCTTGCAGAAGAATGTGTTGAAAGAAGAGTGTTCAGTTCTTAAAAGTTAGGATGGTTCAATAAAATGTTAAGTACTAGCACTATCTAGATCACGCATAAAAGGTTTTTCAATTATATGAGCAGACATATGCAATAAATTTGATAATAGTTTTCTTTACCTCTTTAAGTATTGATTTTACTTGAGAGTATTAGGGTTCTTGGCAGAAGGAGTGGATTTTAGTTTTCACATTTTAAGTGAAGAGCACTTTCTTGTCTTGTTACTTCATTTGAGTACCACTTAGAAGTACCATGTTTGTAATTATTAAGCTATATTTGTTGCTGATTGTAAAGCAATAAAACAATTTTTTTTTAATGTGAACTCATTCAACAATTCATTGACACGGTTTGGTTTTGTTTAGGTGATTTTTTCCTCTTGGTGTTTATTTTGTATAGTTGAAGTTTGTTTGTTTGTTTGTTTGTTTGTTTGTTTGTGGGGATGGATAGTTTTTAATCTGGTGTTTAATTCGTCCAGTGTGTTTCACCTTGGACCTTTTTTTAATCTCTAGAAGTTCAGTTTGGGTCTTCTATATTTCCTACATGACTCTCCTTAATAGGTTTATACTTTAATTTCAAGTAGGTTCCACACCCAGTGTGCTTGAATTTATGACCCTGAGATCAAGACCTAAGCTGAGATTGAGTTGGATGCTTAACAGAGTATGCCACCCAGGTGCTCCAATTAATTTTATCTTCTGTCTTACTTTCCAACATGTGTCTGTTGATGGATTTTTTTCTTCTCATTGTGGTTCAAATTTTCTAATTTGTTTGCCTTCCTGAAAATCTTTGGATGGCAAACACTGAATTTTGCCTTTTAGGGTATTGGATATTTTTATATTTCTTTAAATACTCCTTGACCTTTGTTCTGAAATGCATCTAAGTTCCTAGGAAACCTAGGAGATAGTTTTGATTCTTTTGAGACTTTCTGTTAAGACAAGAGCAGACTTTTAAGTTGATGCTACTTTTTACCCACTGCTGAGAAAAATACCCTTCTGAATACTCTACCAATGCCCACTTTGGAACCATCCCACCCATTTGAGTCCCAAGGATTGTCTGCCTGTTCCTTTCTGGTGATTCTTTCCCCAACATCAGGTGATATCCTCAAATGCATCCATTCATCAGAACTCAGCTATAGACATGAAAGAACTCTGCCAATCCCCAGAGCTCCCTCTCTGCAACTCCCCTTTCTGATACTCTTTCCCTGATTTTTAGTTGCCTTTTCTTCACCAGATTTACAGCTCAGAGAGATCACTGGGTTCAGGTTTGGTTCTTTCTTTGCTGTCCTGTGGCTTGAGTGTCAGTAAACTGGAGTGGAGTTCATCTGGTAATTTTCTTCTTTAGGGGTTACTGTCCTGTGCTTCCCTTTCAGTAATTCTGTAAGATAGAGTACATCTGATCCCTATTAATTTCACTGTGGCTGGAAGGAGCATGCCCCAAATTCTGGGTTTTAATTTTTTATTAGAAACATTCTGTTTCCCATGAAGAGTCTGTTCAGAGACAGCCTTCCATTCACATAGTATTTTAAAATATATATCATTAACATCGTTTGTCACCAGGGTAATGCAAATTTAAACCATAGTGAGATACAGCTGTATGCCTACTGTAGTAGCTAAAATTGAAAACTCTGGAGACATATTGGTGGCTCAGTTGGCTAAGTGTCCAAGTCTTGATCTCAGTCCAGGTCTTGATCTTGGGGTCATGAACTCAAGCCCGGTGTTGGACTCCACACTGGATATGGAGCGTACTTAAAACACCAAAAACCAAAAACTTTTGACCTGACAAAATGGTGACAAGGATATGAAGCACCTGGAACTCTCCTCCATTGTGCTACAGCTACACTGGAAATGATACAATCACTTTGTTAAAAATTGTAGATTTGTTTTTTTTTTTATAAAACTAATAACATACCTGCCCAACAACCCAGCAATTCTATCCTTAAATGTTTACCCAAGAGAAATAAAAATACATTCACAGAAAGACCTGAAAATATTCACAGCAGCTTTATTCATAATAGCCCCAGACTGGAAACAGTTCAGGTGTCCATCAATAGTAGAATGAAGTATATATATATATGTTCAGTGGAAAACTTAGCGTAGTAGTGCATAGCAATACACGCATAATGACTTCATTACAAAGGGTACAGGATGGAAACAGGTGGGAAACTAATTTTACAGTGGAGAAACCTGATAAACCTCATCCTAACAAAGTGATCAAGGTTAACATCAGTAAATTATATTAATAACGTGTACCTTTACTATAATGAGAATGGCACTTTTCCACTGTGGTGTTATTCCCCAGAACCCAAACACCAGTATGTATAAACATGAGAAAAACATCAGAAATGGGTCCCAGTTGAAGGACATTTTACAAAATACCTGACCAATAGTTCTCGGAATTTTCAAGAATATCAAAAAGAAGGAAATTCTGAGAAACTGTTAGAGACAAGAGGAGACTGAGGAGATAAAATAACTAAATAGAATGTCGTATCCTAGATTGGATCCTGGGAGAGAAAAAAGGGCATTAGATAAACTAAGGAAATTGAAACAAAGTATGGACTTTGGGTAATAATATATCAATATTGGTTCATTAATTGTGGCAAATGTGCCATAACAATATAGAACGTTAATAAAAGAAGTAACTGGGTATGGGGTATATAGAGCTCTCTGTACTGTCTTTGCAGTTTTTCTGTAAATCTGAAACTGCTCTAAAAGTTTATTTTTAAAAAAATGAAGTTTATCTATAGCTTATTAGAGTTATATAACTCTTAGACTCCAGGAATGCTCAGTAAGAATGGAGTATTAGGTTTCTGAATGCAGTGGAGTGTTTATTCTTGTGTAGCAAGATAAGGAGACTAGGACAATGTAATATATTCTTCATGAAGCTAAGTTAATAAAATTTTAAGGTTCTTTATTCTAAGATTGTTTCTAGAGTTTGGTGTTAAAATACCTTTTGCTTTGAAATGAGACTAATAAATAGATTTGGTCTACTACAATACAATCATAATAAAAGTTGATTATTAGTCCTGAAATTAAAAAAAAAAAAAAAAAAAAGACCTGAGAGCCACAGGTTTTATCAGTTTATTTCCTGAAAACTTTCAGAAAATTTATCTTCCTGCTGTGTAGCACTGAAATACTGTTGCTTTATGGTATTTCTCATCTACCTTAACCTGGTTTAAGAGTCTAGATAGGTACCTGATCCTTTCTGGCACCCTTGAGCAAAGGAGGAAAAAAAAAAAGGCAGAAGAACCAAGGAGAGTTCCCACGATCTCATCTCACATCCATCCAGCGGTGAGAAGAAATGCCAGGATCTTCTGAAGTTCAGAGTCCAAGAGAAGAATTCTTTCATCAACTCTTTCTTACGAGTGAGGTGGGAAATGGAGGCACCTTCATTGGACACCCCAGGGCAATGCATTGAGAAAGTAGTAAGAATCCATCTATAATGGAACCCAAAAAGGCTAATCATGGTTTTTTATGTTTTAGGGTGGAGTGAGCTGGGATTTTTTGTTCCTACGTTTATTTATATTTATTCGTAATTTCTTCATTATTTCCAGATAATGTGACCTTTTCACATTATCTGGAAATAATTTAAACCTTCATCAACTTGTACAACTGCAATTACATTATATGGTAGTACATTTATTATTTTTTTTAAGGTTTTATTTATTTGAGAGAGAGAGAGAGCAGAGGAAGAAGGAGACTCCCTGCTGAGCAGAGAGTCCAATGTGGGGGCTTGATCCCAGGACCCCAAGATCATGACCTGAGCTGAAGGCAGATGCTTAACCAGCCGAGCCACCCAGGTGCCCCATATGGTAGCACATTTTATTTATTTATTTATTTATTTGACAGAAATCACTTTAGGCGGGGGTTGGGGGGCAGGCTCTCTGCTGAGCAGAGTACCTGATGCAAGGCTCGATCCCAGGACCCTAAGATCATGACCTGAGCCGAAGGCAGAGGTTTAACCCACTGAGCTACCCAGGCGCCCCTATGGTAGTACATTTTATAAAGTAAGGTGAAGTTCCAAGTGTTCTAGTTGATAGCTGTATGTCTGTATGTTAAGTATATGTTTAAGTGATATGTATCCTTTATTCAAGTGTGCATTAGTTTGCCCAGCAAACATTTAGTGGTTACTGTTTGCCACTATAATGTGTGCTGTGCATATAAATGTGAACAAGATCATCTTAGCCTTGAAGTGGTTCCTAATCTCTTTGAGAGACACAATTGCCATACAGTATGATAAGTACTTTGTTAAAGATTAATGTGTATTTGATTTTTAGGGAAAACTTTATGAAGGACTAAAGCTGTCTTGGAAGTTGTAGTTTGTGTGGATGAATTAGCTAAATGTTAAGAAAATCAAGATGTTAATTAAGAGTTACCAGTACTCTTAATGTTAAGAGTAAGAAGGTAGAAATTTCAATCTTCATAGTTGGAATGATATTGAAAGAAAAATATATTCACCAATCACAGATACGGGGGCAACAGTATGAACCATTATTTAAACTACTATTTTAGAGATCTGAATCTGAATTATAAACTTGGTTTTAGTAGGATTCCTTATTTGTAAGTGGGGGGTAGTCTATCAAGGAAGAAAAAGAGATGGTTTATATCTGAATCCTTTGCTTAATCTTTTTATCTTTGTAGCTGCTAATAGAAAACACTAAAGGTAGGGTGCCTGGGTAGCTCAGTGGGTTAAGCCACTGCCGTTGGCTCAGGTCATGATCTCAGGGTCCTGGGATCGAGTCCCGCGTCGGGCTCTCTGCTCAGCGGGGAGCCTGCTTCCCTTCCTCTCTCTGTGCCTACCTCTCTGCCTACTTGTGATCTCTGTCTGTCAAATAAATAAATAAAATCTTTAAAAAGAAAGAAAGAAAACACTAAATGTATAAAGCAGACATGTTCCAGAGACAGAGACAAAAGCTAGAACAGCCTAGAGGTGGAGTTTAGATTAGGGACAGTGGAAGATGGGATGAATTGTGTGGTACAGAGAGAGGAAGAGGTGGTTCTACAGCAGAATATCTTTGCACATTCATTGCCAATATAAAGACCATGTAGTCTCAAATGAAGGTAATTATTGGCTAGTAGGCAAAATGAAGAAAGTTTAGGCAACCGTTTTCCTGAATCTCTTCAATTTTAACATTTTCTGCAAAATGTACAGTTTAAGACCGCTGATTCAAACTCACACTAACCCATGGTCGCTGCTCCTGATGTTGGATGGTGTTTGAAGTTTGTGGGGCATCCATCTAAAGGGAAGTTCAATTACAGATCTCTGTTGTTCAGGTTTAGTGGGGTATATTTTATGTGGATTTCTGTCCCTTTCACATGCAGTTATTGTTGGTCATCCAAATAAAGGACTGGCTTCTAGAATATTTCTTAATTCCCATTCTGCTGACTCACTCATCCACCATCATGCCATGAGATGCTGGTCCAAAGATACGCCATTTAATAAAAATATGTTGTTTTGGGGCTCCTGGATGGCTCAGTTGGTTAAGCCTCTGCCTTTGCCTCCGGTCATAATCTCAGGGATTGAGCCCTGCATCGGGCTCTCTGCTCAGCGGGGAGCCTGCTTCCCACTCTCTCTCTGCTTCTCTGCCTACTTGTGATCTCTCTCTCTCAAATAAATAAATCTTTTTTTAAAAAATATGTTGTTTTTCTGGATTTTGTGACCTAGTTGTTATTTTCAGTGTTTTAATAATTCTGTGATTTTTTTCATTGTAAATACCTATTCATTTTTTTTTTAAGATTTTATTTATTTATTTGACAGAGATCACAAGTAGATGGAGAGGCAGGCAAAGAGAGAGGAGGAAGCAGGCTCCCTGCTGAGCAGAGAGGCGGATGTGGGGCTCGATCCCAGGAACCTGAGATCATGACCCGAGCCCAAGGCAGAGGCTTAACCCACTGAGCTAGCTACCCAGGTGCCCCACCTATTCACTTTTTAACTGAATTCTGTATACATAATTACATATTCAGAAAAAAAAAAAATCTGAATCTGCCCATGTTTAATTCATCTAATGGGACTTAACTCATTTCTTCCTTCTGCTCCAATAACCAATCAATCAAACAAAGAAGTGACAACAATAATTTGTCCGTCTGTCTGCTGATGCATGTAAGTATGAGAAGGTAAAATTTTATTTCAGATTTAGACTATAGATCTTTAAAAAGGAACTACTTAGTTGAGGTAGTGTTTTCACCTTCCTCTGTTTCAATTATGTACAATCAGTTACTCCAAAACTCTTGAATACCTATAGCTCCTTCTTTAATACTGTGAGAGATGAAAGACACAGGATTCATTCTAGAGATTAGAATACATTGTCACCAAAGAAGTAAACCAGCCAGAAGAAGGAGGCTGAGAATTCAGAAAGCCAAGACCTGCCACATCCCTGTTTATCATTATCCTGGTTTATAAACAATTATAAACAGAAGCTTTGGACAAAGGAACCATTCCTCACTGGGAAACTTTTAAAATTAGTTTTCAGTGGCCCTAAAAGCTGGGCTGGTTTTTAGGAAGCTGCCTCCAGAGACCACTTAGCAAGAAGATACTATTAAAATAATTTTGTAAATCTCCTGAGAGGTTTGGCAGCTTTGGTAGACTTGATTTTTCTCAGATGAGTGGGAAAATGGTCAAAAGATTTAGCATGTGGAGGAAGCTGATGGGACAGATGAAGTCTGAATATACAACGCTAGATTTAGTTGGGTGACTTTTGAGGGTTATTTTGTAGGTAAGAATATGTAAGTGGACAGATCTAGGGAAGGAAGACACATGGATTTAAATCCTAGCATATTTATACTACTTGGTATGGCCTAATTTACTGTGCAGTACTCAGAAGGTAACAATACCTTCCTGGGTATTCAGGGTTGTCATGAAGAATAAAAATAAATCCATGACTGACAGAAGATCAGGGGTTCATAATCTGGGGTATGCAAATGATCTTGGAGAAGGAAAGTAGACTTCTTTAATAGCTCAGCAAACCCAACATTTCATTCAAATATTTCTGTGTCTGAACATTTAGGAGAGAAAGTGGTTCGTACTATTCATCAAATTCTCAGATTTGTGGCCAAAAAGGTTAAGAGTCTTTGAAGTAGGAGCTCATTTATGTTTGAGAATAAATTGCTGAGGGAAAGGTCTGAAATCTCTAGAAGTAGAATGGTCACCAAAAAGTAAAGGCTGGACAGAAGAGAAGGTTATAGTGGGAAAAGTAATCAAATCGACACTGATGAAATAAAGTAATTCTGCATTTGTACTTGGTAGTAGTCTTTGTAAGTATATTTCTGTTTATATAATGAAAAGAATGTAAAATATTTACCTCTTTTTCATGCCACAAGAGCATGGTTGATATATTTTCAGTGCAAGTAATTTTTCAATGCAAGTAATTTAAAAAGAATTGGGATGGGTTTAAAAATGAATGATGTAGTCCTGGCACTACCACCTTAAGATTTATGTGAGTCTCATGCAAGTCATTTGCCTCAGTTTCCCCAGTATAAAACAGTACTGGCAAACTACTTCTTTTTAACAATAATGTTTTAAAAATTGACTAGCAAATGAGAATATGTTGAATTTCTTTTAGGAAGGAGCGACTTAAAATCAAGGTGTTAGAGCATATTTTTTTCTTTCAAAATTCAATCTCTACAAAATTTAACAGTAATGATGCCCCAGTTCATTTTAATCATTTATTGAGGAGCTTAAACTATTGGTATCTGCACTTTACAGGCCTATCATACTGATGGTGGATACCATAATTAATTTCTTTTCATGTCTAGTTTTTACACACTTAAACCACTGATCGTGTGTTGCCCAAATCCAAAATCCCCATGCCCCACAACATACAGACTGCTACTCGTTCACCCACCATCCAATTAACTCTATGAATCATTACATCCTTAATGTAAAGACCACCTTCTTGGCAGGGTGGGAGTGGGCTTTCTTCAGTCTACAGTTGAATAGCTTCCTTCCTTGCAATTACTTGTTCAACTCTTGTTTTCTCTGCCAGACTTTAAGGACCAGTTGGCAGGAACTGAGGGTTTGTTTTTTTTCTTCCTCTTCCTACTGTATCTCAAAGACTTAGCAGACAGCCTGTTTTATTACAAGCCCTTATAAAAATGATTATTATTACTTTAATTTTTTTATGAAACTATCTTCATTTTTAAGTAGGCTCCACACAGGACTTGAACACAAAACTGTGAGATCAAAACCTGAACTGAAATCAAGAGTCAGAGGCTTAACCGACTGAACCACTAAGACACCATAAAACTATCTTAAATTTACATCTCAGTTTCAAATACAATACAAAGCACTTATTTAATTTCCTGAACTGTTTGATAGTAAGTTGCTCACAAAATGCCCTTTCACTTCCTAAACCTATAGTGTTTTCTTGCCAGAGACATTCTCTTATATAATCAGTACAATGGTCAAAATCAGAAATTTGGTATTGATACATAACTTCTATCTAAACTTTAAGCCACACTCAGGATTTGCCAATTCTGTTGAAAATATCCTTATGTAATCCAGCATAGAATTCCACTCAATTTAGTTGTCATGCCCTTCAGTCTGAAATAGCTTTTTAATCCTCTTGGCTTTCATGGCCTTAACCACTTGAAGATTTTAGGTGGGTTATTTCCCTCAGTTTGGCTTTCTCTCTTTTTTTTTTTTATTTAAATTTTTAAAATTAAAATATAATGTATTATTTGACCCAAGGGTGCAGGTCTGTGTATCGTCAGGCTTACACACTTCACAGCAGTCACCATAGCACATGCCCTCCCCAAAGTCCATAACCCAGCCACCATCTCCATAACCCCCTCCCCCTGGCAACCCTCAGTTTGTTTTGTGAGATTAAGAGTCTCCTATGGTTTGTCTCTCTCCCGATCCCATCTTGTTTCATTTGTTCCTTCCCTAGCCCCCAAATCCCCACTTTGCCTCTCAAATTCCTCATATCAGGGAGATCATATGATAATTGTTTTTCTCTGATTGACTTATTTCGCTCAGCATAATACCCTCTAGTTCCATCCATGTCATTGCAAATGGCAAGATTACATTTCTTTCTTTTCTTTTTTTTTTTTTTTTAAGATTTTATTTATTTATTTGGCAGAGAGAGATCACAAGTAGGCAGAGAGGTAGGCAGAGTGAGAATGGGGGAGCAGGCTCACCGCTGACCAGAGAGCCTGATGTGGGGCTCAATCCCAGGACCCTGGGATCATGACCTGAGCTGAAGGCAGAGGCTTTCACCCACTGAGCCACCCAGGCACCCAAGATTTCATTTCTTTTGATGACTGCATAGTATTGCATTATATATATATATACACCACATCTTCTTTATCCATTCATCTGTTGATGGACATCTAAGTTCTTTCCATAGTTTGGCTATTGTGGACATTGCTGCTATAAACATTCGGGGCATGTGCCCCTTCGGATCACTACATTTGTATCTTTAGGGTAAATACCCAGTAGTGTGATTGCTGGGTTATAGGGTAGGTCTATTACCAGCTTTTTGAGGAACCTCCATGCTGTTTTCCAAAGTGGGTGCACCAGCTTGCATTCCCACCAACAGTGTAGAAAGGTTCCCCTTTCTCTGCATCTTTGCCATCATTTGTCATTCCTGCCTTGCTAATTTTAGCCATTCTGACTGGTGTGAGATGGTATCTCATTGTGGTTTTGATTTGTATTTCCCTGATGCCAAGCGATGTGGATGGAACACTTTTCCATGTGTCTGTTGGCCATCTGGATGTCTTTGCAGAAATGGCTGTTCATGTCCTCTGCCCATTTCTTGATTGGATTATTTGTTCTTTGGGTATTGAGTTTGATAAGTTCTTTATAGATTTTGGATACTAGCCTTTTATCTGATAATATCAGTTGCAAATATCTTCTCCCATTCTGTCTCAGTTATCTTGGTTTTGTTGACTCTTTCCTTTGCTGTGCAAAAGTTTTTGATCTTGATGAAGTCCCAATAGTTTATTTTTGCCCTTGTTTCCCTTGCCATTGGCAATGTTTCTAGGAAGAAGTTGCTGCCTGTGTTCTCAAGGATTTTGATCGGTTCCTTTCACATTGAGTTCTTTCATCCATTTTGAGGAACCTCCATGCTGTTTTCCAAAGTGGGTGCACCAGCTTTGTACTTTGTCAAGTTCTTTATTTTTGTGTGTGGTGTAAGGAAATGGACCAGGTTCATTTTTCTGCATGTGGCTCTTGAATTTTCCTAACACCATTTGTTGAAGAGACTGTCTTTCTTTGATTGGACATTCTTTCCTGCTTTGTCAAAGGTTAGTTGACCATAGAGTTGAGGGTCTATTTCTGGGCTCTCTATTCTGTTCCATTCATCTTTGTCTGTTTTTATGTCTGTTATAATGTCTTGATGATGACAGCTTTGTAATAGAGCTTGAAGTCTGGAATTGTGAAGCCACAAACTTTGGCTTTCTTTTTCAACATTCCTCTGGCTCTTTGAGGTCTTTTCTGATTCTATATAAAATTTAGGATTATTTGTTCCATTTCTTTGAAAAAATTGATGGTATTTTGAAAGGGATTGCATTAAACATGTAGTTTACTTTAGGTAGCATAGACATTTTCACAATATTTGTTCTTCCAACCCATGAGCATGGAACATTTTTCCATTTCTTTGTTTCTTCTATTTCTTTCTTGAGCACTTTATAGTTTTCTGAGTGCAGATTCTTTGCCTGTTTGGTTAGGTTTATTCCTAGGTATCTTATGGTTTTGGGTGCAATTGAAAATAGGATTGACTCCTTAATTTCTCTTTTCTCTGTCTTGTTGTTGGTGTATAGAAATGCAACTGATTTCTGTGCATTGATTTTATATCCCGACACTTTACTGAATTCCTGTACGAGTTCTAGCAGATTTGGAGTGGAGTCTTTTGGGTTTTCCACATAAAGTACCATATCATCTGCAAAGAGTGATAGTTTGACTTCTTCTTTGCATATTTGGATGCCTTTAATTTCTTTTTGTTGTCTGATTGCTGAGGCTAGGACTTCTAGTACTTTGTTGAATAGCAGTGGTGATAATGCACATCCCTGTCATTTCCTGGCCTTAGCGGAAAAGCTGTTAGTTTTTCTCTATAGGGAATGATATTCGCTCTGGGTTTTTCCATGGATGGCTTTGATGATATTGAGGTATGTGTCCTCTATCCCTACACTTTGAAGAGTTTTAATCAGGAAGGGATGCTGTACTTTGTCAAATGCTTCTTCAATATCCATTGAGAGTATCATATAGTTCTTGTTCTTTGTTTTATTAATGTATTGTATCACATTGATTTGCAGATGTTGAACCAAACTTGCAGCCCTGGAATAAATCCCACTTGGTCATGGTGAGCAATCTTTTTAATGTACTGTTGGATCCTCTTGGCTAGTATTTTGGTGAGAATTTTTACATCGGTGTTGATCAAGCATATTGGTCTGTAATTCTCTTTCTTGATGGGGTCTTTGTCTGGTTTTAGGATCAAGGTAATTGTGGCCTCATAAAATGAGTTTGGAAATTTTTCTTCCATTTCTATTTTTTGAAACAGTTTCAGGAGAATAGGAATTAATTTGTCTTTAAATGCTTGGTAGAATTCCCCTGGGAAGCCGTCTGCACTGGGCTCTTGTTTGTTGGAGATTTTTGATGACTGCTTCAATCTCCTTACTGGTTATATTTTCTATTTAATTCTTGTTCAGTTGTAGTAGTTTATATGTCTCTAGGAATGCATCCATTTCTTCCAGATTGTCAAATTTGCTGGTGCATAGTTGCTCATAATATGTTCTTATAATAGTTTGTATTTTTTTGGTGTAGGTTGTGATCTCTCCTCTTTCATTCATGATTGTATTTACTGGGTCCTTTGTCTTTTCTTTTTGATGTCTGGCCAGGGGTTTACCAATCGTATTAATTCTTTCAAAGAACCAGCTCCTAGTTTTGTTGATTTGTTCTTTTGTTTTTTTGGTTTCTATTTCATCGATTTCTGCTCTGATCTTTATGATTTCTCTTCTGCTGGGTTTAGGCTTTCTATATTGTTCTTTCTCCAGCTCCTTTAGGTGTAGGGTTAGGTTGTATACTTGAGACCTTTCTTGTTTCTTGAGAAAGGCTTGTATCGCTATATATTTTCCTCTTAGGACTGCCTTTGCTCTGTCCCACAGATTTTGAACTGCTGTGTTTTCATTATCATTTGTTTCCATGAATTTTTTCAATTCTTCTTTAATTTCCTGGTTGACTCGTTCATTCTTTAGTAGGATGCTCTTTAGTCTCCATGTATTTGGGTTTCCAACTTTCCTCTTGAAAATATGCAGGGAATGATCCCAATCTTTTGGTACCGATGTGAGACCTTATTTGTGACCCAGGATATGATCTGTTCTGGAGAAGGTTCCATGTGCAGTAGAGAAGAATGTGTATTCTGTTGCTTTAGTATGGAATGTTCTGAATAGATCTGTGATGTCCATCTGGTCCAGTGTGTCATTTAAGGCTTTTATTTCCTTCTTGATCTTTTGCTTGGATGATCTGTCCATTTCAGTGAGGGGGGTGTTAAGTCCTGTACTGTTACTGTATTATTGTTGATGCGTTTGATTTTGTTATTAATTGGTTTATATAGTTGGCTGCTCCCATGTTAGGGGCATAGATATTTAATTTTGTTAGATCTTCTTGTTGGACAGATGCTTTGAGTATGATATA
The DNA here is from genome assembly GCF_022355385.1 of Mustela nigripes. Classification (NCBI taxonomy): domain Eukaryota; kingdom Metazoa; phylum Chordata; class Mammalia; order Carnivora; family Mustelidae; genus Mustela; species Mustela nigripes. The sequence goes on along the minus strand of NC_081568.1, from coordinate 111,374,754 downwards.
GTATCCTTCCTCATCTCTTATTGTAGCCTTTGGCTTAAAATCTAATTTGTCTAATATAAGGATTGCCACCCCAGCTTTTTTTTTAAATGTTCATTAGCATGATAAATTGTTTTCTACCTCCTCACTTTAAATCTGGATATGTCTTAATAAGTCTCTTGGGTCTAAAATGAGTTTCTTATTGATGGGTCTTGTTTTTTTATCCAGTCTGATACCCTGTGTCTTTTGACTGGGACATTTAGCCCATTCATATTCAGGGTAACTATCGAAAGATACAAATTTAGTGCCATTGTATCCTGTAAGGTGACTGTTCCTGTATATTGTCTCTGTTTCTTTCTGGTCTACTACTTTTAGGCTCTCTCTTTGCTTAGAGGACCCCTTTCAATACTTCCTGTAGAGCTGGTTTGGTTTTTACAAATTCTTTTAGTGTTTGTTTGTCCTGGAAGCTTTTTATTTCTCCTTCTATTTTCAGTGATAGCCTAGCTGGATATAGTATTCTTGGCTGCATGTTTTTCTCATTTAGTGCTCTGAATATATCATGCCAGTTCTTTCTGGCCTGCCAGGTCTCTGTGGATAAGTCCACTGCCACTCTAATATTTTTACCATTGTATGTTAACAGACTTCTTGACCTGAGCTGCTTTTAGGATTTTCTATTTATAACTAAGACTTGTGAGTTTTACTATTAGATCATGGGGTGTAGATCTGTTTTTATTGATTTTGAGGAGGGTTCTCTGTGCCTCCTGGAATTTGATACTTGTCCCTTGTCCCTTTGCCATATTAGGGAAATTCTCTACTATGATTTGCTCCAATATACCTTCTGCCCCTCTCTCTCCTTCTTCTGGAATCCCTATTATTCTAATATTGTTTCATCTTATGGTATCACTTATCTCTCGAATTCTCCCCTCCTGATCCAGTAGTTGTTTGTCTCTTTTGCTCAGCTTCTTTATTCTCCATCATTTGGTCTTCTATATCACTAATTCTTTCTTCTAACTCATTTACCCTAGCAGTAAGAGCCTCCATTTTTTATTGCACCTCATTAATAGCTTTTTTGATTTCAGCCTGGTTAGATTTTAATTCTTTTATTTCTCCAGAAAGAGCTTTTATTTCTTTAGAGAGGGTTTCTCTCATATCTTCCACACCTTTTTTGAGCCCAGCTAGCACCTTGAGACTCGTCATTCAGAACTCTAGATCTGACATATTACTAATGTCCATATTGATTAGGTCCTTAGCCTTCGGTACTGCCTCTTGTTCTTTTTTTTTGTGGTTAGTTTTTCCACCTTGTCATTTTATCCAGATATATATGAACTATATATATATATCTAGAATATATGATATATATATATATATATATATATCCAGAATATATGAACAAGAGAATAAAATACTAAAAGGGTGGCAAAGACGCCAGAAAAATGTACGCTAACCAAATCAGAAGAGACCCCAAATTGGGGGGAGAAGAAAGGAGGTAAAAAGAAACTATAAAAAATTTTACATATCTATATCTAATATATATATATATATATATATATATATATATATATATATATAATTAGACTGGTGAATAGAACAGAGCCACCCACTTGATTTTGGGTGTATTTTGGTCTCTTAGAAGAAACTACCTCCCAAAATTTTAAAAAAAGAAAAACATATATATACAAAAATAAGGGTAAATGTGATGAAGGAATGGAATATGACTGTAAAGATAAAAATTTTAAAAAAGGAATTGATAAGATAAGTTGGTTGGAAAAAGAAAGTGGAGAGTATGTGCTCAGGCTGGAGACTAGAACTAAAGCCCTGTGGTAGATTTAGGGTATATTTTGTTTGATCTATTAGAAGAAATTGTATCCCAAAATTTTTTAGAAGAAAAATCCCTATATGTATACAAAAAATAAAGTTAGGTACAATAAAGGATAAAATATGACTATAATAATGAAGGTTTTAAAAGATTTTTTAAGGAAAGTTATTGTTAAGAAAAACTAGAAATGTTAAAAGAGAAAAGAGGAAAGTTAAAAAAATTAGAGTAAGAATAAAATAAAATGAAAAAATTTAATTAACTTGCAGGACTAAAGAATCATGGGGAGAAAGCCGTGAATTCCATGCTTTGCTTTCCCCTCCTCCCACTCTTCTCCTTGATCAGTGAGCTTGGTCTTGGCTGGATTTTCTTGCTGATCTTCTGCGGGAGAGGCCTGTTGTAGTGATGCTCAAGTGTCTTTGCCCAAGGCCACCCTTACTTAGCCCCGCCACCCTTGCTAGGGGTCTGGCTAAGTAAACTGCTCAGGTTTGCTCTCAGGAGCTTTTGTTCCCTGAATGCTTTCTGTAGAGTTCTGAAGGACAGGAATGAAAATGGCAGCCTCTCAGTCTCCAGCCCAAAGGAGCTGAGAGCTTGGGCCCCACTCTTCAGTGTGCCCTCAGAGAAAAGTGTTCAGTCAGTCTCGTCTCCCTGGTCCCCAGCCGCGCTCTGAGCTTAGCCGGCTTGTGACTGAGCATTTCTGTCTATGGTGCACAGCCCCATTTGGAGTGTCCAAACCCAGCAGATTCTTGCCAAGCTACTCTTCTGGTGGAAGAAGATGAGTCTCCCCACATCTGTCACTTGTGGGGTCCCTGCTCAAAGATCAGTGACCCTTCTGTGCTGCAGATCACAGTTTGAGGTAACCCCAAGCTGAGAGCTCACTCCTTGGCTCTATCTCTGTAGTTGGCTTCCACACTCTGATACCTGTGAGCTCTGCTATACTCAGACACCCCCAATGCTTCTGTGACCCTGCAGGACCTGAGACCACACTATCCCTGTGAGGGCTCCACCCCTACTTAGCCTCTGGTGCAATATCCCTCAGTGGAGCAGACTTCTAAAAGTTGGGATTGTGTGCTCCATTGCTGCACTGCTTGCTGGGAGCTGGCCCCTCCCCCGACGGTCTATCTTCCTGTGGCTTCGGATTCACTTCTCCGCTTGTCCTACCTTTCAGTAAGTGGTCAATTTTCTCTCTCTAGAATTGCTACTCTTCTTCGATCTCCTGTTGAGTTTGTAGGTGTTTGGAATGGTTTGATAACTACCTAACTGAAGTCCTATGACCCGATGTCATTTCATTCTGGTAGTCCGCCATCTAGACTCTTCCCTCTCTCTGATCACTTTGAGTAAATTCAGGTTATTCAACTTTGGGACGATTATCATAGAAGCGACATCTTGCTTTTCTCATTGTATCCTATCAGCTGGACACAATTATTGTTCACTTACATCTCTTGATTAAAGTGGTGTGTGCCAATCTGAATATATTTTTTTGAAATCTCTTTGTAATAAGTATTTTGTGGAAAGGCACTTTGGAAAAAACATAAATATCTTGGTACTCACCAAATGTACAATTAATTTTAAATCATATGGGCTCACGTTCATTAAATGGGTCAAAAAAGCAGTCAGTCTCTTCCATCTCCCTGGTCTCTGGCTGTGCTTTGAGCTCACCCTGCCTGTGACTGAGCATTTCTATCTCTGGTGCATTTCCCTCTTTGGAGTCTTCAATCCCAGCAGATCCTCTCATCCTCTCCCTTGCCACTCCTCCTGGGGGAAGAAGGAAGGTGTCTCCCCAGATCTGCTGCGTGTGGGGTCCCTGCTCAAAAAGCAGTGGCCTGACTGTGCCACGATCACAGTTTAAGGTAACCCCAAGCTGAGAGCACACTGCTCAGCTCCGTCTCGGCAGCTGGTTTCCCTGCTCTGATCATTGGGTGCTCTGCCACACTCAGACACTTCCAGTCTTTCTGTGACCCTGACAGATCTTGGGACCACATTGGCCCCATGAGAGCTCTACTCCTGCTTAGCCTCTGGAGTGATGTCCTTCAGTGGAGCAGACTTCTAAAAGTTAACGATTTTGTGCTCCACTTCTCTACCACTTGCGGGGAGCTGGCCCCTCCCCGCACCATCTATCTTCCTATCTATTCCTCATGTTCATTTCTCCGTACTTCCTACATTCTGGAAAGTGGTCGATTTTCTGTTCCTATAATTGCTGCTCTTCTTCTTTTCTGTCTCCTATTGAGTTTGTAGGTGTTCAGAATGGTTTGATACTATCTAGCTGAACTCCTGCAACCTGATGCTATCCGTCTCCTACTCCTCCACCATGTTGTTCCTCTCTCTGTCCATCTGAATCCTTTAAGCACTGAATTGTTCAAGAGGAGGAATGGTTCAAAGTACTTTTTTTTTTTTAAGATTTTATTCGTTTATATATTTGTCAGAGAGAGAGAGAAAGAGAGCATGCACAAGCAGGCAAAGTGGCAGGCAGAGGCAGAGAGAAGCAGGCTCCCTGCCAAGCAAGGAGCCCCATTTGGGACTCAATCCCTGGTCCCTGGGATCATGATCTGAGCCGAAGGCAGCAGCTTAACTGACTGAGCCACCCAGGCATCCCAGTTCAAAGTACTTTTTAAATATCTGAATAAAAACTAACTTGAGATGTTACTGATCTTTGTCTCAAGTTCCTCCAAACTCTGTATGTATTTTATCTCCTTTTCCAGACTAATCTGGATTTCTCTGGGTATATACTAGGGAGAGCTCCTGCCTCATCAAAAGAGGAATATAAAGAGTCAGTGTTTTTCTACCTTTAACTTAATTTTTTGTATTTGTTTAGCTCAGTATTTATCACTTGGTATTTTTAGCAAGAAATGCTTTATTACAAGATTGTCAGATACACTGCAAGCTATTTTGTATCCCTAACTCTGCATTTATTATTGCCACCTGAGGCCCCCCACTTAAAAATGGAGTAACTAAAAAGCAAAAACAAAGCACTTTTACCCATTTCTAGCTGCCTTGTAGAAAGGCAACCTTCCCTTAGTTGAGGATACCCAGAGCTCTTTGCAATTTGTATAATAGCTTTTCCCTAATACATTCTTAGGTTCACACTAATTCACATGGAAACACACAGAACAGTTTACCTCTTTCTATTCTCCCATCAAGTTGGTTAGCCTTGTAAAATCAATGCTCTCTCTTTTGCTTAAAAAATAAATAAATAAATAAATAAGTGCTAGCTTTTTGGCTTGGTGAGTGTCCCCTGTTGATCCGATTTTGGGAACCTAGGCCCAAAACCAAACCCTGTTTTGTAAGAAAGTTTTCTTCTGTCATTCAAGTGTCCCTTAAGTTAAGATCCCAATGCCATATATGAAATGGGTGTTGTTAGCTTTTGAGCAGTACATTTTCATAGAAGTGGTAAATTGTTTGGGTTCAGTCAAGTCAGCTTCTAGTTTACAGTCAAGGCTATACTCAGCAGGCTTGTAAACAGAGAGTTGAGTGAGGACTGTCTCTCCTGGGTGTGCCTCCTGATGTGCTAAGGACTATTGCTCTTTCCCTGACTAGAGGAGGAAGGGCCATGTTTTCTCTGGGCCAGGAGGCTGCTGGAACAAGTTCATCCCCCTTCTTCACTGTGGGTGTGTATAGTAGGTAGCCTACCTGCATCGGGAAGATAGCACAGTCTCCAGATAGAGATGTTTCTTTGCTACTGTGTCTTAGTCCTTTTAAGCTGCTATAACAGAATACCATAGGGGTATACATATAAACAGTAGAAATTGATTTCTCACGGTTCTGTAGACTAAAAGTTCAGATCAGAGGGTTGGGTTCTGATGGGGGACCTCTTCAGCTGTCTTTTCACTATGTCCCACTGTGATAGTAAGAAGGATAGAGAAATCTCTGGGGTCTCTTTTAAAAGGGCATAAATCCTGGGGCTCCTGGGTGGCTCAGTGGGGTAAGACTCTGCCTTCAAGCTCAGGTCATGATCTCAAGGTCCTGGGATCGAGCCCCTCATCAGGCTCTCTGCTCAGCGGGGACCCTGCTTCCCTCTCCCTCTGCCTGTCTCTCTACCTACTTGTGATCTCTCTCTCTCTCTCTGTGAAATAAATAAATAAAATCTTTTAAAAAAAATAAATAAAAGGGCATAAATCCATTCAGGTGGGCTCCATCCCATGACATAATCTCCTCCTAATAACTATCACATTCAAGGTTGGGATCAACAGATGAATTTGATTTGGCCCATTGCACACTCAGTAAGGGACTCAGTAAGAGCTCGTTTGTGTTCTGCCCTTAAGAATCTGAATTCTTGGGGCACCTTGGAGGCTGTCGGTTAAGCATCCGACTCTCAATTTCAGCTCAGGTCATGATCTCAGTGTTGTGAAATCAGTCCTCCATTGGGCTTTCTGCACAGCCCAGAGCTTGCTTGGGATTTTCCCTCAGCCCCTCTCCCTGCTTGTGTGTGTGCTCGGTCTCTCAAATAAATCTTAAAAAGAAAAAAAAAAGGAATTTGAGTTCTTGTTCAGAGGAGAAAAAAATCTGCCCCTTGTTTCACCAACTATTCAAATATAGGAAAAGGAAATAAGGTTCAATCCATGTTATGTTTGAAAAAAAATATCACCTTAGACTTGAGAGTAAGCTTTGTATGAATACATAGTATGATTTAAAAACTTAGTGGATCCACTGCTCTGTTTTGGGTAGAACCCATGACAAAGATGTTTACTGCATAACTAATATAAGAATGTTCCCTCATACGTCCCAGCTCTTGTGCAGGTGGGTGGGGCTGTGTGACCAATTCTACTAACTAGGGTGAGCTAGAGCTGTGAGAAGAGATGTGTGTCACCCAGCCTCAGATTTGTAAGGATATATTAATTTTTTTTTAAGATTTTATTAATTTATTTGACAGAGAGAAAGATCACAAGTAGGCGGAGAGTCAGGCAAAGAGAGAGGAGGAAGCAGGCTCCCGCTGAGCAAAGAGCCCGATGCGGGGCTCGATCCCAGGACACTGAGATCATGACCTGAGCTGAAGGCAGTGGTTTAATCCACTGAGCCACCCAGGCGCCCCAGGATATATTAATTTTTATGAATGCTTTCAAGTGAACTAAATTTGAGTTGTACTAAAACTGGACATAGACTGTTTCTAAGATAATTTCCAACTATCCCGGGAAATGAAAGACATTATTACATTGTCGAATACCTTCATTTAGAAGCTAATGGTGTGGTTTTCTTTGGTTTGGTTATAAACAAGTCTGAACCAGGCTTGATACTCATTACCTGAAAGGACCTAATCTGAATGGGATCAATTCAATAATTTAACGAAAAAAGCAAATTAGAAAATTGTGTCAACGTGACAATATTTTAGTGCTCATCAGCTAGTGGTTTAAGCCACAAGAAATTTGTTTTAACTCAAAATGAAACTCAGATACCGTCAAGTGCCTTAATTCACTTCTTTTCCTTCCCTTCCCTCACCTCCCCTGGCAACCTGGTACATCTTATTTCAAGGGCATTCCCAAAGACTTGCATCAGCAATTTTTGTACCTATGAATGTCCTGGACAGATGTAACACACACACACACACACACACACACACATCCCTACCTAGGGTATCTTATGTATAATCCAATATTTCTTCATCTGAGAAATTTTTAGGAGTTTGATTACTTAGTGCTATTGAAAAATGAAGATTTTGCACATTGTGTCCTTATGACCATTTTTTTTTTTTTTTGGCACTTGGTGAACAACAAAAACAAGGAGAAAAAACACAGAACAATTTCACACCTAAAATTGAAGGAGCTGATTACTGTCATTTTGATGATGTACCTTTTATATGTTTGCAGTGGTTAAGAAAGACTTTATGGTTTGGAGCATGAGCACTTTAAAGTGATTCAAAATTATTGAAGAGCTACAAATTTTATAAAGTGCTTCAATTTGTTACTGACTAGAGCAGCCGTGGAACGATTCAGCAGAGCTTTTAGTACTATGCACAGCCTGCAAACGCTCTCATAATCTTTCCAGGTGTTGCTTCTTTTACACGTGGGGGCTCTGAATGTTCCTGCCTAGAGACACTCTGTTGCTAACGGAAGCAGAAATTCTGTTTTGGAGGCCTGCGTGCCACAAAAGTGGTACTCACACACGGGTGTAATTTTGGCAGTGCTGCTAACTCCAAAGCAGCCTTCGTTGTGTCTTGGCTTTGCCAGAATTAAAAAGCTGTTGGTCTAAAAAACCACTGCTGGTCACTTAATTTAGTGTCTGCATGGGCATAGACCTATGGCGAGTGCAAACTAAGTGTTGTAAGTGTGGGCAAGGTGTCTGAGATGCTGCAAAATGAAAAAGTGACCTATTAGTCCCTTTGAGACCGAAGCTCATGTTTAAAAAGTTGGTGCTTGTAAGAGAGGTCAAAATTTTGTAAAAGCAGGTTTTAGAGGTTTCTTTCTGCTTTGCCATTAGCTCGCATTATTTTGCTCGATTTTGATTTGCATGTTTTACAGCACCAGTAAGCCCTGCTCATGTAAAATAGGAAAAATAAGGCATAATCTTTGAACTTTAAAAGGACCAAGTGGTTTAGATATTGACTTGTAATATGGGGTTCCACTAAAGCATGTGTATGATTCTGCCTTTTAAAATCAATTTACAGGGGCGCCTGGGTGGCTCAGTGGGTTAAAGCCTCTGCTTTCGGCTCGGGTCATGATCTCGGGGTCCTGGGATCGAGCCCCGCATCGGGCTCTCTGCTCGGCAGGGAGCCTGCTTCCTCCTCTCTCTCTGCCTGCCTCTCTGCCTACTTGTGATCTCTGTCAAATAAATAAATAAAATCTTTTAAAAAAAAAAAATAAAATAAAATCAATTTACACCCCTGAGATGTCCTGAATAGTATAGTACACAGCCCCTCCATGCGATGGCTGTAAATGGCACATTTCATTTCTTTGGAACTAGAATTGTAGAGCTCAGCCAGCTCATCAAGGAGGATGCAATCTTAAATCAGAACAGAAGTAATGCAAAAAAGTTCAAGACATAACCAGTTTGGCATTGCTGGGGTGTAGGTGGTGGTGGCATTCAGCAGGTTTCTAGTTGTGAGTTTCTGGTGACATTAGATGTCCAGAAAACCATGGTCTATTTCATGACCTCACCCCGGTGATTCTTGCCAGAGATGACGTTAAAATCCACATTTCCAAGACTCCTGTCTCACCACTGTGCTTTTTGATCATTCATTCTACTTAAAATTATGATGCGTCCTTTTGGAAGAGGACCTAACATGTTAGAATATAGCTTATAAATAAATTCTTAAAACAACAGGAAACTCCAGTTTCTAGGCTTAAGAAATCTAGAATTTGCATTGAGATTTATTAATACAATTAATTTGAGTGCTTAGTACCCCTAGTTTAGGAAGGGCACCAAGCATTTCTTCCTATCTGGCTACCTTGGTGGAGTTTCCAGTGAATACCCCTGTGAATGCCTCTTTTATCACCTAAAATCCGAAGCAAAACATTTCTGACAAGATCCAAGACTTCAGAGCCACAGTATGGTAAGGTAGAAAGTCCTGTTCATAACATTTCCTCAAGGACATCAGTGGAGAAGTTATATGACATTTTAAGATCAGACTTTCTAGAAAAATAAATTATCTCCCCACCTTCCTTATTCTGTTTTCTCTTTAGGTGAACTAATACATGTAAAGCTTAGAGTGTTTGACACTTAACCATTTTATCATTTGTAATCATTATTTCCTCCTTTTCTTTATTCAATTACATTTTTTTTCTCCAAAGTCCTGTGTATCCTTATCTTTTTTTTTAAAAGATTTTATTTATGTATTTGAGTGGGGGGCGGGGCAAGGGAGAGGGAGAAGCAGACCACCTACTGAGCAGAGAGCCCAAGGCAGGGCTCAGTCTGAGGACCCTGAGATCATGAGCTGAGCCTATGCCAGACACTGAACCAACCCAGCCACCCAGGTACCCACCCTATTCTTGTGTCTTTTTGAAATACTGCTCTACTAGAAAAATTGGAATTGATGGTGTTTCTCAACTCAGCTTCAAAGGAGGCCCCAGATAAAACTCTTCTAGGTATATGCACCAGCTCACCCTGAGTGTCACAGTCTGTCCCTATTTGTGCTCTTTTGGGGAATATTAGCCAGATTCATTTAGTTCTGCCTGATCTACTTTGTGGTTTATTTGATTAAAGTGTGAGCACCTGAATATTTGTAAACAGAACATTAAAATATCCAGACATTCTGTTTTCATCAAGAAAATCTAAGAACTGCAAATGGAAATTGCTTAAACTTCCAGTAACATAATCAGGAATGAAAGATATTTGTCATTATTTCCTAAGCAGATAATCAACTGTAAGGGACATTTGCATAGTGAATTATTATATTTTAATTCAGCTCCAAAGCTAAGCAGATATGGTCTTTAACCTTGCCTCAAGAATGTGGTTTTGTATACGAAGATGATAATGTCTAAATATCCATTCAATAACTTTATAGAGTTGATCTAAGAAAGAAAAGCTTATTTGCCTTCAGTGCTTATAAAACTGTTATTTTTGAATTTTGTAAGTCAGGCTTTTGTTTTTAAGTTAAATACATTAAATGAGTGCACACACTTTATAAGTCGGATATTAATTTGACTTAAACCCTTTATGCCATCTAAGGGCCCTTCTCATTTCTACCTATCAAAATCCTATCCCTCATTCTCTGCTGTATATTGTAATCATCCTGGCTTAAAACAATCTATCCCTCTTTTAAATGTCTATTATTGCACTAACACAGGTGACCCCTGTGACATTTATCACATGCTGCTAATATATCTTACTCCTCATATATCTTACTACATCTAATTTCCCAAACCTGATTGTCAGTTTCAGAACCTTGTTTGGACACATAGTTCATCCAGCATTTACTCAATACATGTTTATCAGCTGACTACATTGTGTAAAAGCTATGCTAGGCCCTGGAGATACAGTGGTAAAAGACATGACCATAGCCACCTTGGAGCTGATCTATAAGATGAATAGATGAATGAGGGTCAAATAATGTGTATCATTTCCAGTATTAAATATAATGCTGTGACTATTGTGATGTACTGAAAGTACTCTTTTTTTTTTTTTTTTTAAGATTTTATTTGAGAGAGAGAGAGAGCACAAGTGGTGGGGAGTGGGGCAGAGGTAGAGGGAGAAGCACGTTCCCCACTGAGCAGGGAGCCCAACAGGGCGCTCAATCCCAGGACCCTAGGATCATGACCTGAGCCAAAGGCAGACCCTTGACCACGCAGGTGCCCTGGTACTGAAGGTGCTTTTAAAGGAGGATCTAACATTCAGCGTTTCTTAGTAAGCAAACTTAGAACTACTATTGGAATGCCAACTCTTGGTGTATATGCTTTTGCTACAAATAGGACTTTCTAGTTTGTTCAAGTAGCTTTTGAAAAGATACAAAATACAGGGGCACCCAAGTGGCTCAGTGGGTTAAGCCTCTGCCTTCAGCTCAGGTCATGGTCTCAGGGTCCTGGGACTGAGCCCCGCAGGGGGCTCTCTGCTCGGTGGAGAGCCTGCTTTCCCCTCTCTCTCTCTGCCTGCCTCTGCCTACTTGTTATCTCTTTCTCTCTCTGTCAAATAAATAAATAAAATCTTAAAAAAAGAAAAGAAAAGAAAAGAAACATGATATAAATAAATAACATAAAATCCAAGATTGTCTTTTCTAGGCCTTTTTTTGTTTGTTATTTAAATTCTACTTAGTTAATAGATAGTGTAATACTGGTTTCAGGAGTAGAATTTATCATACTCCCTAATATTTCCTTACATATAACACCCAGTGCTCAACACAAGTGCCTTTCTTAATTCCCATCACCCATTTAGCCCATCTCCCACCCAACTCCCTCTATCAACCCTCAGTTTGCTCTCTATAGTAAAGAGTCTCTCCATAAGCTAATGTTCTCTGTATTGTTTCAGTTTTAGTATATGTGCTGCAGAAGCGAGCATTGTTTTTTTTAGGCTCTAAGCACTAACATAGGACTCCCTAGAAATAAATATTTTATATCCATTTCACATTTTGAAGCATAGTTTGTAAAAGAAGGAGTTATGTTTGGTCATTCAAATCATCCAAGACTATGCCTTAGAACAAACTATCTAATTTATACTGTAATTAAACTCAAGTTCATGATTGATTACAAATTGCCAATAAAAAGCAATAAATCAGATGTCTGAAATAAGTGTGAACAATATACAAAGGTTTTTAAATTTTTTAAACATAAGCTTCTAATTCAACTTGGCAGTCTGTCCTAAAGCATTAGTAAATTATAGGAAACCATGTTTAAATGTACAAAAGAACATAAGAATCTAACTACAGGGGCGCCTGAGTGGCTCAGTCAGTTAAGTGTGTCTGCCTTCGGCTCAGGTCATGATCCCGGAATCCTGGGGTCGAGCCACACATCAGGCTCCCTACTCAATAGGGAATCTGCTTCTCCCTCTGCCTGCCATTCCCTCTGCATGTGCGCTCTCTCTTTCTCTTGTTCTATATCAAATAAATAATCTTAAGAAGAAGAATCTAACTACAAAAGAGAGATTTTGTGAAAGTCCTAGGAGTTGAAAAATAGATGGAGAAGTAGTAACTAATGAACCGGGGGAGAAGCAGCCACTACCTAGAATATATGCAGGGGTGAATACAGGCAGAAAGGGGTTCAGACTGCCCCATGGAACCCTGAAAGTCTCAGGACTCTTAAATAGGTGTGAGGGAGGATGAGGGTGAGATGTGTGACAAAAACCAGACATTTAATAGATTATATGTGAAATCATCAATGCCCCTACTCCAGTATGTAAAGTATAGACAATCATATCATTTTGCAATATAATGAAAGTCCTTCTGTAAAGAAATTGTCAAAGTGGATCCAGGGAACTTGTGCTGGCATTGAAACTACAGAATAAAGACTTGTGAGTTGTGACAAGTGTCTGTTCTTCAATAAAATGGCCAGCTTCCAAATTACATCTTATTAATTGAACTGCCTGTAAATAAGACCCTACCCATGTTCAGAGAACAACCAGTCAGCCATTTTACTATTTCCTATTTATAAGCAGATATCAAGAATCTCTAATCACTTGAGAAGAGCCAGCATTATGAATGAGAAAGGCCCAGAGAAAGACTTAAAAAGAAAGAAATAGACACAGAGATGATAGTATCCTGAAGGAAATAGATAGTTCAGGAACAACAACAACAGAAAAAAATCCTTAAAAATTGTAATCTGTATCACAAAAATAGTAGAAAGCATAATACATCAGTAAAATAAGAATAGGTTGGGAAAAAAAAAAGATTATAGATGGAGTAAGTGCTCCTTGCATTTAACTTGTGATGATCAGACTAAAAAAAATTGAATGACTGAAGAATAAAATTAAGTAAATTAAAAAAAAAAACAAGTAGAAAGGTAAATGGAAAGTATAAAGGACATGCAGAGAAAAAAAATCAGTCTTAAAAGCTAATAGGAATTTTAGAAACAAAAAAAAGACAACTAAAGAGAGGAGGTAGAGTTGAAGGCCATGAGTAATTAGATTGAAGGTATCTAGTCAATGCTCAGAACAAGTAAATAAGTGCAGACCCATATTCAATATATTATTTAAATGTACAGGACACTAAGGATAAAGAGTATACTGAAAGTTTTCCTGGGATCGGGGTGCCTGAACTTTAACAACAGAAGAAGAATCAGATTCAATTGGTCTTCATAGCAGCCATAACAAAAGATAGCAGATCTGTGTCTTAAATTTTCTTTTCTTTTCTTTTCTTTTTTTTTAAGATGTTTATTTATTTATTTGACAGACAGAGATCACAAGTAGGCAGAGAGGCAGGTGGAGAGACAGGAAGGGAAGCAGGCTTCCTGCTGAGCAGAGAGCCCGATGTGGGACTTGATCCCAGAACCTTGAGATCATGACCTGAGCTGAAGGCAGAGGCTTTAACCCACTGCACCACCCAGGCACCCCTAAAATTATTCTTTATGAGAGGGATTAATGAAAGTGAAGAAAGGGCAGGATACTGTTCCTTTTCATCATAAGTCAATCTATGTTATTATTTTTAACCATATATATCTTTTACCTTAACAAAAATTTATAAGAATAAGTGTATAATTAAATACATGTAATTTAAAAATATATTAGCAGAGAGAGCTCTTCTTACAGGGATATTAATGGTCAGATAGAAAAGTCTGTCTCCTCATTTTAAGCTCCCTCATGCCCTTGCACATATCTTCCTCATATTTCAGGCCCTCTCCACATTAAATATTCTTTTAAAACAAATATTTTGCTTATTTGTCAGGGGGGTGGAGAGAGTTCAAGCAGGGGAATCAGCAGGCAGAGGGAGAAGCAGGCTTCCTGCTGACCAAGGAGCCCAGTGTGGGACTCAATCCCAGGCCCCTAGGGTCACAATCCAAGTCTAAGGCAGGCACTTAACTGACTGAACCATCCAGGCATCTTTTCGGATTAGATATACTTTGTACTTCAAAGACAGTACTTTTGGTGGGGGCAGGGAGACTACAAGTTTATCTTAGAAACACAAAGAGCATAACTTTGGTTTCATCTTAATTGTGACAGAAACATTCTCTGAAGATACCAGATTGGGGAAAACAGTGGGATGTTGTGGAAGTATCTAGAGGAGCCTAACTCAACTGAAAATTGGCATTTCAATTTTCAAAATCGAGTCAATGCTGAAATTAGGATACAATTCAATCTTACAATCTATGTCGCCCATAATAGTAACTGATATTTACTTATTTTATAATAAGTATATAAATATAATATACTACTTATTTTATAGAAAGTACATTGTATCCGTTATATTTCATCATTGCAATTACATAAGGTTGTTATTTTTATTGCCATTTTACAGTTGAAGAACTGATGCTCAGAGAGGTTAGGTAACTGGCCCAAGGTCTCACAGCAAAAAGTGAGGCCTTACAGATATGAATCCAGCTCAGCTGACACTACAGTTCATGCTGTGCTGCCTATTTATTTATTTGCCACTAGAAATATGAGTATAGGGGCGCCTGGGTGGCTCAGTGGATTAAAGCCTCTGCCTTGGGCTCAGGCCATGATCCCAGGCCCTGGTATCGAGCCCCTCATTGGGCTCTCTGCTCAGCAGGGAGCCTGCTTCCCTTCCTCTCTCTCTGCCTGCCTCTCTGCCTACTTGTGACCTCTGTCTGCCAAATAAATAAATAAAATCTTAAAAAAACAAAAAAGAAATATGAGTATAATCTCCGGATTCTTTGAAGCACTTGCTATTTTTCTGAATATTTCTTTAATTTCCATGTTCTTATACGTCGTTCAACAAATTCTGTGGCCGTCAGTTTAACACTGTTCTGTGTGAAGTACCATCTAAATGGCCAAGAGCTCTGTCTAGAACCAGACTGCCTCCCTTTGACACTCAGCTCCACCATATAGCAGTCATCAGCATCATATGATGTCGAGTGGTGAGTCAATATCTCCTGCCTTGATTTCCTCACCTGTAAAATGCTCAAAACAGTCCGTGTCTCAGAGGGTTTTCCTGGGAGATTGAATGAGATAATCCACACAAAACCCTAAGAACAATGCCTGACACCATAATTTCTTGGCCTTCCCAAGGAAGTTTCATTTTGACTTCTCCCATTTCCATCAGTTGGAAGACTTCTAAAAATAATTTAATGTATAAAGGACTACTTAATTTTATTTCAGATTTATTATATATATTTGGTATTTGTGTTCATTTTGTATTTTTCACTTAAAGAGCACTTATAGGAAGTATCCTAGGAATTACTAAAAAGCTACCGCTTCTCCCATGACTCAAATAGTCAGACACTGGGGGCACCTGGGTGGCTCAGTGGGTTAAAGCCTCTGCCTTCGGCTCAGGTCATGGTCCCAGGGTCCTGGGATCGAGCCCCGCATTGGGCTCTCTGCTCAGTGGGGAACCTGCTTCCTCCGCTCTCTCTGCCTGCCTCTCTGCCTACTTGTGATCTCTGTCTGTCAAATAAATAAATAAAATCTTAAAAAAAAAAAAGTCAGATACTGAGTACCCTGCATATTCATTCATTCATTTATTAATTAATGCCTTCTCCCATCCAGGTGCCAGGTATGCTGATAGGAATAAAGTAAAGACATACCCGTGTGCTAACTCTAGCTACAAAAAGGCAGGCAAAATATGGTACCCAAATTGGTATTTGATCTTCTGTATTGTATGAATGCTAGCTGTGGTAGGAATTAAGATAATGGTATCTGCAATTCTGAATGTGCCTTTGTTAAGTCACTTGTAATCTGTTAACATTTAATAATTAAATGGTTGTGGACTAGTGCAGCAGAATGGGGCCCAAAATCCCATCAATGAATGCAAGAGGATCTTAAGCAGCTTATTGAAATAAAAAGAAAGGTAAAGTTTCCAAAATGGTATTCAGCCTTTATTCTGTGATGGAAAGAAAAATGCCAGTGCTTTAATTGCAAACATGGCTTCTTAAAGCATTCCAAGTTTTCCTTAGAGACTTTCAGAACCAGGGATTGACTATCCTTGTGCCTGCTTGGATAGAAAAGGGCTTGATAAAAGTGTGATGTCTGCTGGCACAGTTTAATCACTTAATACCTTGTTCCAATTGAAAACATAACCCAACCCCATTCAGATGATTGAGCACCTACACTTGATCTGTCTATGGCTTGTGCAGTCACTGATATTTCCAAGGAAAGTCTCGTGATTGTCGAAATGGAAATTAATTTTATAGACTTGGGCCAAATTGAAAAAAAAAATTGTTCATTGTAATCTGCTGCTGCTGATTCCTGAAAATGTTGCTCAGACGAAATAAGCTTGGGTCAGCCTGGAAGAATGGGCCTAGGTGGGGATGGCGTATTGGGAATAGGAGAGGGGTTGGGGGGTGAGGAAGAAGAGAACTGAGAACAGATTATTACTGGAAGAAAAGACAACTTCAAAGACACTATCAGAGAGCATGTTCGCTACATAGTTCTCTCTTTTTTAAAGTTTATTTATTTTTTAGCAATTTCTACCCCCAATGTGGGGCTCGAACTCACGACCCCAGGATCAAGAGTCTCATACTCCTCCAACTGAGCCAGCCAGGCACCTCTCCACATAGTTCTTGATTCTTATAATCACTGAAATGAACTAGCTCTCTTCCAGAGAAAGTTATAAAATTATCAAAGGTATTAATTCACCAACTTCAATAATAGCTGGAGGAAAAATTTAAGCTCTTTTTGGGGTCATAAAATTCTTACAGATAACACCATTCCTAAGATCTCCGTTTTTTACAACTAGATGGAGTGCTGTTGTCCAAGTTCACATAGCATTCGGTGCCCTTAAATTACTTTAAGAACTAACTCTTTCATCCATGCAAAGGAATGCAAATGAAACGATTGAAGGGTTTCTTGTGTTTTTGCCTACAAATGCTTCCAGTATTGATCGGTGGTTCTTAAGCTTTTCTGAATCATGACTCTTTGGGAATCTAGTGAGATACGACCTCATTTACAGAAAAGCGGTTACATGCATCAAGATACACATTCCTTTATAGTTCATCCTGGATTCCCTTGGACTGTTATGTTGTGATGGATCAGGTTAGATAGTCCTCCCCGATGGTTAAAACAGAGTATCACATAGACAGTTAAAATACAGACTTACTGTACAGAATAGCCAGGAAAATGTTTATTAATATTGTCTTTATGTAACTGTAAAGCACATTGAGGTAAATATTTTATAAAACTATAATTTTGGGGGCGCCTGAGTGGCTCAGTCGGTTACACATCTGCTTTTGGCTCAGGTCATGATGCCAGGGTCCTGGGATTGAGCCCTGCATGAAGCCTGCTTCTCCCTCTCCCTCTGCCTACTTGTGCTCTCTCTGTCAAATAAATAAATAAAGTCTTAAAAAAAAAAACAAAACAAAACTGGGGTGCCTGGGTGGCTCAGTGGGTTGAAGCCTCTGTCTTCAGCTCAGGTCCTAATCCCAGAGTCCTGGAATCAAGCCCTGAGTCAGACTCCGGCCTCAGCAGGGTGGCTGCCTCTCCCTCTCTGCCTGTCTTTCTACTTGTGATCTCTCTCTTTCTCTCTCTCTCTCTCTGTGTCAAATAAATAACTTTAAAAAACAAAAAAAACCCCAACTATAATTTGGGGGAGTGTCTAGGTGACTCAGCCAGTTAGGCGTCTGCCTTCAGCTGGGATCATGATCTCAGGGGCCTGGGATTGAGCCCCGTATTCTGGCCTGTGCTCAGTGGAGAGTCTGTTTCTCCTTCCTCTTCCACCTCCCCATGTTCGTGCTTCTCTCTCTTTTTCTCTCTTTCTCTCTCTCCCCTTCTCTCACTCTCAAATAAATAAAATCTTTAAAAAAAAAAAACCATAATTTTTGAACTATAGATTATTTCGTTCAATGTCCAAAATTAACAAAACAGAGACCCAGTAAAGAGAAAAGACTTACATTCATCCACTAGTTTATAACAGAGAAAAGGCTATATTATGTTCTATGCATATATGTATGTGTGTGCTAAACTTTCAAACTACTATATGAAAAGAGCAGATTTAAAGGACAAATTTAACTTTTAAGACGGTACTGTTGTTTGTCAATCATATCTGTTCTGGAGGGGCCTGGATGCCTTAGTCAGTTAAGCATCTGCCTTTGGCTAAGGTCATGATCCTGGAGTTTAGGGATTGAGCCTGAGCCCGGAGTCCTGCTTTCTGCTTAGCAAGTTCTTTTCTCCCTCTGTCCCTCACCCGACTCGTGCTCTCGCTCCGTGTCTCTCAAATAAATACATAAAATCTTAAAATAATAACAATATCTGTTCTGATTTCTACCCCAACATATTAGGACATTATGTAGCAGAAGGAGGAATTAAATTAAAAAATGCTTAAATCTATATTTATTAAATCACAACCTCATGAGGATTAATATTTATTTATTTATTTATTTATTTATTTTTAAAATGTCATGTATTTCTAACTCAGTTGTATAAAAATACAGTATTTTTAAGATTTAATTAATTAATTTATTTATTTGAGAGAGAGAGAGAGAGAGAGAGCATGAGAGGGGGGAGGGTTAGAGGGAGAAGCAGACTCCCCTCTGGGTAGGGAGCCCCATAGGGGACTTAATCCCTGGACTCTGGGATCATGACCTGAGTGGAAGGCAGTTGCTTAACCAACTGAGCCACCCAGGTGTCCCCCAAATACTGTATTTTTCCAAGGAGTTTTGGGTGCAATTAATTTTCATGAAGTTTTCATGAAAGCTTTCATGAAACTTTAAATTCAAGAAATTTCAACATTGTTTTCCAGGGAAGATTATTTGAAAATACTTTTTGAATTGTTAAATCAATGAATTTGTTAAAAATCAAATGGTTTCAGTTCATGAATCAGATGCAAATAAGCAATAAAAGTAGGAAATAAATTAGGTGCTATTAGGAAGGATTTTAACACTGCAATCTTATCAGAGCTGTGTCTGAGAACTTTCTGCGAAGAATCGCGGGAGGATGGCGAACGGCCCTGGCATCTGCCTTCCTTGCGTGGCAGTTGTCCTGGAGCTCATATTCTGAGAAACCCAAACGTTCATCCTCCGCTTGTCCTGTTGAGGCATTGCTGCCTCCTCCGAAACTGGTATTGTCTTTAAACAACAGTGGCACATCTGAGAGCACTGTTCCCACTTCTGTACTCATCCTCTACCCTTAGAGGCTTTGGGGAAGGTGTGTTGTTTTGACCTTAAGCTCCTTCCAGAAGACTGGGTTCTGAAGGGGGTTACTGCCAGGTGATTAATTCCCACTCCGGAGGCTGTCAGCCCCCTAGAGACAGCTGGTGTGTGTGGAGTGCAGGGCGACATCCTGCCTCCCGGAGGGCACCCTGCCCCACCGAGCCCAGAGCTCGGTTCCGTGCAGACTCCTCCCCACGCTCCCTGTTCCCCCGAGGGCTTTCAGAGTCCGAGCTGGCGGTGAGCACAACTCGCTCTCAGAGAACTCCGGCCCTCCTGGCCAAAGGAATCAAAGGCTCAGGACCTGGCGCCTGCAGGAAGCGGAGGCACTGGCCTTTCTCTTCCCGAAAGTTCTGCCAACTTTACTTGTGTCCATTTCCGGACCGGCTTTCTTCGCTCTCTGAGGAGAGCTGGGGAGGATACAATGGTTTCTCAAATTGCTGCGCTGGAAGGGCAGGCTCCATGGAGGGCGGGGGGCGCAGAGGGGGCGTCCGGGGAAGAAGCGCTCAGTCGCTCTGGCTCTCGGCCTCTCGTCCAGGCCTCCCGCGCTGGCGCTTGCCTAGTGGGAACTCAGGAAATGGGTGAGAAGTGGCGCTCCCGAGTATTGCATTCTTGCTTCTGCCAGAGGACACCGCCTGGGGTCTGTTTTTTGTTTTGCTTTACTTTCTTGGATTTCTACTTTCTCCGTTCTGTTAGGAAACTTGCATCTGTTTTTATTTACCTCCTTTCCCCAAACGCATTCTCTTTGCCCCCCCCCCCCCCCCCCGTACCTCTAAGCTCCAAGGTGAGTGTAGCAGCTATAACCACTTTCCTTAAGTGCCCGGAGTGTACCGCCTTAGGCTGCCATCCTTGACCGCCTCACCCCCCACCTTCCCGGGAGCCCGGGGAGGTGCTACAATTCCGTTACGGGAATGGGGTCCCTCCACATCTGGGCATTACTTTTGAGATTTTTCCCGCCCACCACGGACAGAACTCAGATAGCGACCACGGCCAAGGGCGCTTGACACAGAAGGAGAAACCTGGGAAAAGCTGGGCCAAACCCCACCCAAATCCTCACGTTGGTCTCAAAGACGTTTTCGGGACCCTAATCTCTTTGGTTTTTCAGAGCTTTACATTTCACTTCTGTAATAAATTCCCAAAAGGAAGGCAGGCGATGGGGGAGGGACCCTGGAGGAAAAAAGAAGAGCAAACAGGAGACACTTGGATTATATATTTATTTTATATAAAGAAATGATACATATGTAATTTTAGATTTTCTTCCGAATTAGAGTTCTGAGGCTATAGAAAACCTATTTTTAACACCCCCTTCTCTCATAACGGCCTTGATTGCTTAAATTGCTTCTAATTGGGCGGCACATATTACTGGAGACGAAGGACGCATGACAAGCAGCCTTCATTCTTTCGCAAATTTAGATAATGTCTTTGGATGAATATCTTTTCCGATCAGGAAGAACTAGAAAACTCTTAAACTGCCCGCAGTTTTCCTAAGGGGGTTGTGCAATGGGAGAGAAATGTCCTGACCATCACACAGTCATGCAAATAGATGGCATTTTACAGAATACATCGCATAACAATCCAGTGCCAACGTTTTCCTCCGCGTCTGGCGTGACACGAAGAGTAAACATACTTTTTTTTTTTTTTTAAACTCAGTCTTCCTTCCTTCTCTTATGTGACATCTGTAAAAGTTTTTAGGAAACCTCTTTAAACATACATGTTAGCTACTCCCTCTTCCCTATCGGTTGCCCGCACTCCTCCCTCTCCCGCCCCCCTCGTCCAAGGTTTGGGTGGCTCTAAGCGCTCCTGGCGCGGCACTCCAGCCCCGACAGCAGCGAGCAAAGGTCATTATCACGCAGACAGGCGCGTTTTGTCACCGCGGAAGGGTCAGCTCCGGGCAGATAGACCAGGAGGCGAGGAGTACTTGGACGCTGAGGGGTGTATCTCCAAACTGAGTGTGTTGAAGGCTAGGGTCCAAGGTGAGGGCTGGTTTTTCTAAAGCGCTTTCTGGCCACTGGTGAGTAGTTCGCCTCCAAGAAGAACAGACATCTGAAGATGGTGGAAGTTGAAATATTATGTGGTCACCTGAACAAATACGGCATGGAGACACAGCTCTCATTATCTTGCCAAACTGCGGTTTCACTGTTCCCATCACCCCGCAACAAATAAATACATAACTGAAGTTACTATTTGAGGCCAGAGGAAACGTGTCGAGAGAAAATGTCCTTTTCTGTGTCAACTTTAGAGGCAGCGGATTTGCCTTGCAATTCTTTCCGAAAAAGAATACCCCAGAATGGCGCGGGAAGCTCCTTCAGGGCACCTTAAACTGTGTCACAGGAAGTTCTGGGTGAGGCTGGAACACCCCAGGGGAAGAGTGCTTGTGGGTCCTTCGAAGTGAAGCCCACCCAGGTCACCTGCCTGGAGAGTTGGGAGTGGGCAGCGTAGTGCCCTTAAAGGGTCACCTGCTCCTTTCCTGCAAAACCCACCCACAACTTTTCTTTTCCCGTTAGGCATCAAAGTGAGTACACCTCGATTTTGGATTAATGTAGCACTTTTACTGCATTAAAGGCCCATTGTTAAATATCTTCACATTTTACATTGGCCCTCAGAATGAGTTTATTAGCCCGATAAAGACAGATTTGTGCAGTAAGAAATTTTCAACGGTGGCATTCCCAATTGGTTCCTGCAATGGGTGTGTGCCTCACCTCTGGCCTTGGCCGGGTTGCCAAAAGGCTGCCGAAACTCCCCGACTGTGTTTAGAAGGTCCTCACTTACGCAGCTGCCCTCTATTAGTCCCCTTGACCGGCTGAAGGTGCAACGCAGAGGAAAACATCACAGATTGGGGGGCACCTACAACTCCAAAGGGTCAGGAAAATCCCTCCCATCTAGGAGATGCCTTTCGGTGGCAGTTTGAAAACAGGGGCAACATCAAAAGCTTCTCCTTTAAAAAAAAGGTAGCCCTGGCGATTCAAAACCGATTTTTGGCTGGCAAAGAAGCGATTGCCTGAAACGAAATTGGCATTCAAATAGGGTCAGGTAAAGCCCAGCGCCCCCCCGGCCACATTTTGGACTCCAGAAGGGCACCTCTCGCTCCCACCCCTTTTAGAAGGAGAAAGAAAAGGAGGAGAGAGGGCAGAAAGGGGGAGAGGGGAGAGCGCAAGAGAGAAAGAAAGGGAGAAGAGGGGGATATTTAGCAAGTTAAGAGGTTAAATATTTGAACAGATTTGTAAATATATAGACAGCCCTTGTTATTTGGAATGTGTAATAATGCCTTTTGTGGTGCCGTCTGGCTGGGAGGCTGCAGGAAAGACCTCTCCCTAGCACCTTCCTCCCAGGGAAATCAACAGGAAAGCTCCTGAGCTCGCAAAACAAAAACAGGGCTACCCTTCTTTGGGGGAAGGGGAGTTCTCCCTCTTCCTTGTCTTAAATATGAAGTTGGGGGGGGGGGAGAATCAAGAAAAGCAGAACAAATGAAAATGTTTTCTTTTTCTTAGGTATGATTTTTCAGGAGCATCCCAGAAAGCCATCTTCAGGCTGAAGTAATTTCAAAGTATTGTTTAAGCTGATGACATACTCTAGCTCTGTTATCTATTGTGCATCCATTATTTCTTTGAACCTAACTCTCCTGTCTGATAAGCGTGTGTGTGTGTGTGTGTGTGTGTGTGTGTGTGTGTTTAGAAAACCAAGGTTCACTAATAATGACGGTTCTTCTGTGGCTTAGCAGGGTGGGTTTCCTTACGTTTTTCTCACGTTAGTGTTTTCTGGAAAACTGTACTGATGGCAGCTGATGGCATCTGTCCTCTGCTTGTGCCCGTGGGCGGAGGACACCGGCTGTGGGTGTGTCCCGCCCACAGTCGCGCTTGCGTGTGCGTGTGTGTATACACGCATTATCTGGTGTGTGCCTCAAATGGAGCCATTTTTTTTCTTTTTGCCCCTGTCGCCGTCCTGCATATATTAGTATTATGCAAATAGAATCATTCTGCTTGAATATTTTTGGGAGGGGGAGGGGATGAACCATTTATGTTCTTCTCCCATATTTTCTCGGCAGTCTTTCCACTGCGTGTGAATTAACTTGGATGCCTTTTCTGAGGGGTGTGTGTGTATGTATGTGTGTGTGTAGTGGTGGTGCTGGTGGCGGTGGTGGTGGTGGGTTTGCTGGTCAGTGGGTGTGTGCCTCAGCGTGTAGGCGAGCGCGTACAGCCCATGAGCCCCTTGTGAGTGATGTGTGTTCTTTCCGGGTGTCCTGTCTGGCGGTGCCCCCACCCGCACCATATTTTGTGTTCTCAGGGTGATTATGTGCTTATTTACATATGTGTGCCTATTCCCCTGCCTACATGGATTGTCTTTCTCAATAATCCCCACATTTCATATATATTCTCTTATCTTTTGGCAAAGTGCCTTTTTTATTCCTGGAAGAATATTTATTGATGTGATAATCTGAAATGAAAAGTGGTCTCCCATGAAGGAGATGGAAGAGAAAGGAGTGTTCATCTTTCTTAATAGACGGGGCAGAGCCAGTTGACTGGATCACAGGGTTTCTCTGCACTTTCTGCGTGTGTCTGTGTGTGGGGGGTGGGGGCAGGGACGGAGGGGGTGGGGAGGAGAGGAAAGGAGCCTTTAACAGGAACAAAGATGGGACATCGCGCCCCCTCGCGGCCAGGATTCATATTGCGCAGACCGGGCCCTCTTGGGCTTTCTTTCGCCAAATGAATCCTGTAATTTCCTCCGTTAAACCATTCAGCAGCCGCCTCTCAGACCCAGCCTCCGGCCATCATCCAATCACTAGGCGCCATGCAAATCACCTCTTCCGTTCCCCGAACCCGCGTAGGCCTCCGCGGTTGCTCTGGCCGCCTCGCCCGCGCCTCTTCCCACCGCACCACAACCCCTCCCTCCTCCGCTCCCGCCCGAGCAGCTGCCAGGGAAGAGGGCAGTGCTGGGTGCCTCATGCATATGCAGATAATCTTCCTCCTCCCTCCCGCTTCTCCTGCACCCCCCGCCCCCTCATCCCCCGCCCCAAACCCCCGCCTTCCGCCGGCGCCTCCTGCGGTTTCCCCGCTGCGTCCGCGCGCCTAGACGTGCAGTCCTCCGAGCTCTGGTCCGGGGCAGCTGTTTCTCGGAAGGAGGCCTGCGCTCGCTCTTGGAACAGGAGAGGGAAAGGGAGGAAGGTACTATCCTTGAAATCCTCTCGAAGGTCAAGTTTGAGGCTGGCTGAGCAGGGGCGAAAGGCGTCGAAAATGCCTCAGCAGGTCTGCAGGACGGTTCTGCGCGCAGAATGATTTTGAAATGCCTTTCTCCTCCTAAACACCAGATTAATTTCTCAGAAACACACAATGTACGGGTCACGTCCCAAGGCAGGGTGATGATAGATGGTTTGGAAAGCCCAGAGCTAGAGCGTGTATTTGTTTTGTACATCAAGGCTACACAGCTTCTTAAACTGCGGAGAACCGGAGATGAGATCAAACAGCATTAGAGCTACCTAGTCGTAGGAGAGCGTGGAGGCATTGCGGTGGGGGAGGGGCAACGGGTGGCTTAAGACCCGCTGAAGGCGGGCAGTTTCATGTCGGAGCCTTAAACCACCCAGGTGAGCCGACCTGGAGCACAAACGCGGACCCATGAAAGAAAAACCAAATCCTGGAGGAAGAAAAGACCTGGGAATAGTAGGTTGTTATTGTGACTTACATCCAGACTCTGGTTTCCGGCCTTTTACAGCTACCCGGTAAAGGGTATTCAAGCTTTGAATACTGCTCTGAACTGACCTTGAGGCACATAGAGGGGACAAATGTCAGTGGAGAAAATCGCGGTTTGTATAGTGCTTTGAGATCCTCTAATGAGAAAGTAAGCAAATTGTGAAGTGATCTTGTTTTATAGATGTCTGCTTGGACCCAGGAATATTTAAAGGGCGTTGTACTGAGAATTGAGTCAGTTGTCCCTCAAATCTTACACCATGGAGAAGCGAGTAGAGAGCACAAGATTCGAAATATTTTGCCATTATTTATTCATTCAATCAACCCATTTTTATGGAGTGCTTATTGCATGCCAGGCACACAGCATCGTGTTCCATGAGAAGCACGTTGCCCGTGCCTTGATTCTCTGGGGGTGATGGAAGTTAGGGAGAGGAACAAGGATTTGGGATTTGGGGTTTTTGCCCTGGAGTCGCTCATTGTCTTGCAGAAAAAAGGAGACAGACCAGATAGATGTATATATAACATGGAGCTTGGAAACAACTTAAATATCTGTCAAGAATACAGAGAATGAGTATATGGGCATATTCCTACAGTGAAATACTCTGCAGCAGTTAAAAAGGAATAGAATGTCTTCAAAGCAGTGTTGGATGAAAAAAGCAAATTGCAAAAGAACACATGTGATAGTAATGTTAATATTAAAAACTGTTGATGTGAAAAGATTTGGAAACCTTTCCAAGTCTAAAAGTTGTTGGTACATAATTATGTAGTATAAGTATACAATCGTGTCAGGGAAGTGGCATGCCACCTTCCAGACGGAGTTATCCCTGGAGAGAGATATCCAGGAGATATCTGGAGAGAGAGGGATCCTTTAACATATGGGCTTGAGCTATATGAATAATGTTTATTTCCTCAAAGAAGAAAGGTGGGGTGGAGGGAGGAAGAGAGACCTAGAAAGTTAACACAGAGAAGTATGGGAAAGCTTTATTGAAGAGGTGACATTGAACTAAGTTCTTGAAGTGATAAGAGTTTGATAGGAATATTTAAAAGACAGTTCTCCCTTTCTGGATACGTAAGAAAGAAATATTGAAGCTTTTGCACTTGCTATCTAATTTTTAATATCCATACAGGATAATTCACTTTTGGGGGTATAGTTTTCTATGAATTTTGCAAGTGCAAGGAGTCATGTAACCACAGCCAGCAGGAAAACAAAACGTTTCCATCACTCCTTCCCCCTGCCCAATGCCTTTGTGCAATCCTTTGCAATCAACCTTTACCATCTGTAGTCAACTCCCCTGTAACCTTAAACCCTGACAAGCACTCTATCCCTATAGTTTTGCCTTTGTCAGAATGTCATGTAAATGAAATCATACAGTATATAGCTGTTTCTTTGCTTCTAATTGCCTTTATTAAGTATAACGAATTTGATCTTCCTCTGTGCTGTTAGATGTAATGTGTTCCCATATAATTTGTTCCTTTCGACTGCTGAGCTGTATTTTATGGCATGGGCATACCACAGATAGTTTTTTCGTTTTACCACTTGAAGGCCATTGGAGTTGTTTCTGTTGTACAGTTTTTTTTTTTCCTTTCTTTTTTAAATTATTTTTTCTTAAAGGTTTTACTTATTTATTTGACACAGAGAGAGATCACAAGTAGGCAGACAGGCAGAGAGAAGGGGGGAAGCAGGCTCCCTGCTGATGGACCCTGAGACCATGACCTGAGCCGAAGGCAGAGGCTTAACTCACTGAGCCACCCAGGTGCCCCTTTTCTTTTTTAAGGAAGCTCTATGACCCCGAGATCGAGAGTTATCCGCTCCACTGACTGAACTAGCCAGGCGCCCCCGGTATACAGTTTCTTGATTCCAGGGAGTGGACTCATTGTTGTCCAGGATGTTGTCATGTATAGTGGATCTTCTGTGTTTGATCATTGTGTAATATTGATAAATATGCTCACTTATTTCCCGCAGAGGTGAAATCAGTAATCCGATTTTAAGTACTGTGTGCCGTTGAGCTAGGTACAACCTATTCTGTCAAATGCATGGAAACGCACACATGTTCGCAGTCATTTGGAATTGCCCTAAATTGGAATTTAGTAGCCGTGAGTGCGTGCGGTGAGCGGAGGGCCTACTAACTTGAGATGCTGATGGTCCGCAAGTGTGAATTTACGTGTGTGGCTGATGACCTATGTTATGTTTCTAACTCTGAGCATCCGTGTATTTCCAAGTGTGGAACTATGGCTTGTTTCTAAACATTCCCTTAAATCCTTATTGAAAGATGGACCTTTGCCCCTTGAGGTCCAGACTTAGCAGGCTGAGTCTCCCCAGGTCTGATCCAGGATGATGATTTGTATCACCAGTCTAGGGGTTCCAGACAGGTGTAAGGATTCTATGCAATTCCAGATCCTGGTCTGTTCTTCTTGCTTGGTCTCATCTTCGTTTTTCACGGGGACCCTGAGAAGTGCACACCTGGGCTCTACAGAGTAAGTCCTGATTCAGAAACAGAGTAAGCCTGTGGGGATGTAAGCATATCTTAATGTCTATGCCTCAGAATTCCAAAGTCAAATATCAAATGTTTGTGAGTTATCTACTACTTGGAACTTTATTTATTTACTTATTATAAAAACCTGTAGTCCTCTCATGGTTATCTGAAAGCGGTCTTTGTCCAAGGCAGCTGGTCCAGGATTATCATGCAAGATGGCAAGGAGAGAAGCAAACTTCGTAGGTTGACTGTGTTCTGGGTGGGGTTTAGAGTAGAGAACAAACAGTCCCAGCTGTAAAGAGTGATGATGATACTATGGTCAGTGGAGTGGTGTTTTTCATCCTCGTTCTGTTGCTAAAACAGGCCGGTGTTTCGATTTAAATTGTATCCAGCTGCTCCGCTGAGACTTTGCTTGTCATCCTTAGTCTTACTTCTAATAATTAGCATCACCCTTTGGTAAATGACTCTAGAAACGAAACTTTCATTTAACTAGTCAACTAAGGGACCAGTAGGTAAAACAGAGCCTTGGAATTTACTTCGGTAAAGGTTATAGAGGTTATACATCAAGGACTAGAGAGGCCACATTTGAGCGTTGTTAAGACTTTTGAGACCTTGAGAACAACTCTACCTTACGTGTACCACAATTTTCTCACTTACAAAAGGGCAAAGGAGCAAATATGTTGCTATTTTTTGTTTTAAGATTTCCCCAGTGCCAGGCACTGGATGAGCCCCTCTTCCCTTCTGGGTTCTTTGGCCAGTCTAATAATTAAATTGATATAAGGAAGATTAACAGGAGAAAAACAAAGTTCATACTTACAGAGGCCCCATAAAAATATGAGACCCAGAGGTAACCAGGTAACTGAGGCTTATATAACATCCTGAGCTAAGGAAGGGATAGAGTTCTGGGGACATGGAGGGACGGAAGACCATTTACTGGAAGGCAGAGAAGATGTTTGGAAAACAAAGGTTACCCTGTTATGCAGAAACTTTTTTTTTTTTTAAGACTTTATTTATTTATTTGAGAGAGAATAAGAGGGAATGAGCAGGAGGGAGGGGAGAAGTAGACTCCACACTGAGCAGGGTGCCCCATGCCGGACTCAGTCCCAGGATCATGGGATCATGACCTCAGCCTAAAGCAGAGGCTTAACGGACTGAGCCACCCAGCGCCCTGCAGATAACTTTCTTGGGTTAAAAGTATCTCTGTTAATAGCCTCTTTCCCATGTAAATTTAGGCAGTTGAGGAGGAGGTAAAGAGCTTTTCCTGAATCTGCTAGGTTTTGATTGCTTTTAGCTCAAAATAATCCTTCTGCCACAGAGACATATTTTGGGGTGGCAAAATCTGCTCCCCTTTGCGGCATAAGTGAGTGCCTTATCATAATGTTGGAATAATGACATCTCCAGGCATGTATGCTGCATTCACAATCAAGGAAAGTCCCAGAACAGGGTTGACTCAGCAGTACCTGACCAGGATATTTAATGCAGTGATGAATACCATTGCCCCTAGGAATTAAATATAGAGGTGCCTGGAGCTTGTGTAAAGTTCTCTGTGCCATTTGAGAAAGGTACTCAGAGAAAAGATAGGCTGATTTTTAATTTTGATGTTTTACTCATCAGTTTAAGTACATTTATGATTTGCGTTGTAAAATGTCAACAGACATCCCAAGTGGATAACATTTAAAAAAGATTGAATTTCTTGTATTTACTCTAATATCACTTCAAAAATATGGTCATTAGTGCCTACAGGTTCATTGGTTAAAAACAGCCCACTCAAATGATTATTTAAAAACATCTGACAACACTCTGTTATTTTCCACATTGTCCCAAATTCTCACTGGTTAGAATTCTAGCAAGCTAGATCCAAAGGCTTCATTCTAGTTCTGATGCATTTAGAAAAGGCTGCAAATGGCATTCCCATCTATAAGATGGCCAAAGGACACTCTGAGAAGAAAAAATTTATTATCTGGCAGTATTACTTATCATTTCATGTTATAAATAACATTATGCTTTCGCATATTATATACTCAAATAACATACTTTCAGATAAATTATCTTATTTCATGTAAATTATCTCAAAATAACCTTCTAGGATACTCTGATAACACTTATCCTTACTATATGGTAAAGGATATGGAGGTTCAGAAATATTGAAAATAGCTCATCATATGGAGTGCTTTCTTTGTGCCGGACAGTGTTCTAAAAACTTTCCGTGTTTTAATTCATGGAATAGCGGCTGTAGGAAACACATACTATTGTTCTCATCTTCCTCTTATAGACTGAAGTGCAGAGGTACAGAGAAATAAAGTAACCTGTCCCAAGCTACAGAGTGAGTAAATAGTGGAGTCCCATGAGAATCCACCAGTCTGGTTCCAGACCCCAGTGAATAATCAGCACACTCTCCACCCAGAGTTCAGCAATTTGCCCAGGAAGTTTGGCCAGTAAGTGTTGAGTCATTAACTTAGAATGTGGTCTTTTTTTTTTTTTTTTTTAAGATTTTATTTATTTATTTCAGAGAGAGATATTGCTAACATAGTGGGGAGGGGGGGCGGGGCAGAGGCTGATAGACTCCCCGCTGAGCAGGGAACCGATGTGGGACTCAGTCCCAGGACCCTGGGATCATGACCTGAGCTGAAGGCAGACACTTAACCAACTGAGCCACCCAGGTACCCCTGAACCTGGGTCCTCTGATACCCAGCAAAGTGCTTTTCCATTGTGCATTTGGTTGTAATTTCTCTCACTGTCTCATTGTCTTTCATTGTAAATTCTCTCATTGCCTTAGCCCACGTTTTTTACCTTATGTACTTTGTATATTCTCCCTCTGGACTTCCTTAGTACAGAAAAAAGATGATGATTCCTTTAATACATGGACTTTCCCCTACCATGTCTGGAAATTCTTCTAACATAGAGGGAGCTGCTTAAAATGTATTGAATTGAATTGAAGCGGGGGAACTCTTCAAACATTTTAGGCCCCCAAATTTGCAGCTGGATCTTTGGTGACATAAAAGAGTGGTTGACAGTGGGAAGGGGGCAGTGATTAAACCAGGGAAAAAGGGGGAGGAGTTGATATGATAGGAAAGAGTGTGATAACCACGTTTATATAATCCTTACTATGTGCCAGACACTTTTAATGTATCAACCCGTTTTATCCTTATGACATTCTATTATTACCTCCTTTTTATGAATGGGGAGAATGAGGCACAGAGGTTATAGGACCAACACATCAATATACTGGTTTTGGGGACTGTATGTGTGGAAAAGAAGGAGAAAGACAGTCATAACATTGTTGCCCATCTCCCTCACCAATAATTCCCAAGGGTTTCCTTGTATATTTATTTGATTTTCTTTTTTCTTTCTTTTAAAAAGATTTTATTTATTTATTTTGAGAGAGAGAGAGAGCACATAAGTAGAGGAAAGGGCACAGGGAGAGAATCTCAAAGAGACTCCCCACTGAGTGTGGAGTTGGATCTCTCAAGCTGTGAGGTCAAGACCTAAGCTGAAAACAAGAGTCAGGCACTCAACCAATGAGGCACTCAGTTGCCCCTGTTTATTTGATTTTCCGCAGATATTTTCTATCCTAGATGCCCTACACGACTGACTTTTTCTCCTCTAGTCTTTGCAAAGTACCACACTTCTCTTTCTAAAATATATATCTGATTCTGCTCCTTGTATCAAAACATTTGCTGGTTCCTCTTGCTAAGAGGTTATGTGGCCAGCCGCACCACAGCCCTGTTTTACATTTTCATCATCATTTTTGCCTCCTTTCCCAGACATCTTATTATGATTGTATTTAAATCCTTTTCAACCCCTGGATGAACCATGTACTTTAATTCTCTTGTGACTGTTGGGGAGGGAAATTTTTTTTTAAGATTTTATTTATTAATCTGACAGAGAGAGATGCAGAGAGAGAGGGAACACAAGCAGGGGGAGTGAGAGAGGGAGAAGCAGGCTCCCTGCTGAATAGGGAGCCAGTGCAGGGCTTGATCCCAAGACCCTGGGATCATGACCTGAGCCGAAGGCAGAGCTTAATGACTGAGCCACCCAGGTACCCCATAGAAGGGAAAATTTTTATTTACCCTTCAGAGATTCTTTTGCCTGGTCTAAGAATTAAGTTGACATGAGACAGATCAATAGGAGAAAAGTTAAATTTAAGTTCATACATACAGGAAGCCCACATACATTCAAAGGGAAGGAGAGCAGCTCACAGGGCAATGAGAAGAGAAGCAAGTGATTGGTAACTAGACATTTGCCTTGCCATACAGATGGATCACTCAGATAAAATTTATCTCTGGTAGAAGCTCTCATTCTGAAAAAGTCCCCGCAATTTAAATTCTTCTAGCAAGTTAAGGGAGGGGCAAAAGTTTCTCTTTAGATAACTTGTCCAACTTGGGTAGTAACTTGGGTAGTACAATTTCAGACAGCCCTGTGTGACCCCCAACCTATAAACTTAACTATTTTGTTTTGCGTCCTGTGCTGATACCCTTTATGACCCGAGATCACATGATCATGTATTACTTCCTCTTCAATAATACAAACTCTGAGAAAACCGGTTATTTGATTTGCACACTTTTTGCCTAGTGCAGTGTCTATGCTATAGAGGAAGCTCTAGGAAAAAAAAAAAGAGGGAAAAGAAGTTCCATGAACACAGTTAAAAGACTGAATGGATGTCATATAATCTCTGTTCTCTGAGCCTACATTTTCCTCACCTGGCCCATTGTATCCCACACTACAGATCATGCTATTTCCCTTTATTCTCCCAGATTACTGACTTCTGAAGCGGCTAGTCACAAAACTGACCATCTTGACAACTGTTGCCAATGAGAGTCTTTATTTAAGTCCTTTAGTAGGTATGGCCAGAAAATGATGACAAGGTATGATCTGCTTTATAAGACTTGGGCTGGAGGCACCATCTTTTTTTCTTTTCTATTTCTGAGTTGAATCAGAACTGGCTTGAATCTTATCTCCACGATAGACATAAACATCAATATTGTACCCTTGGAGTACCCCTTCCCCTAATTGGAAATATTTAAGAATTCTGTGGATTTACAGAGGCCCCAAAGAAAAGCCCCATGGCTCCTCTGGCCCCAGGAGAATCATTGTCTGGGGTCATTGTGGCATTGCTTCATTTTACCACACTGTGCTGCATGGATCTCCAGGCCATGATGCTCCTTTGAATGAGAGCATTTCCACAGGACATGCATTTTAGTGCCCATCCTTTAGGTTTGCACACCACCCAAGGATCTGTTAGTAATATACCATGCTGGATGGTATCCACTGTCCACATTCAACCCCTGGGAATTCGCCCAAAGGGATCAGCAGTCTTCCCTCACGTTGTCCCAAACAAAGGATCAATTCCTCTCTCATTTCTGACAATAGAGCTTATTTGTTGATAGAAAGTTCCAGACCACAAAGACACAAATGTCTATTTACTTCCACAATCTGGAAACATTTCCCTTCCTTTATAAGAATTCCTTCTCCCAAGGACAGATCAGAAGACCTCATGGTATCTTTTTGCTAAAGAGGCTACAACAAGATCTTCACCAGGTCGGTTTTTAAAGTAGTTAAATCTGTAATTGTGTCCCCAGTTGAAACAACAAAAATGGCCAAACTCAATGGGACACATAAGTGAGAGTTGCCCTTTTTAAAGGAGTCATGCTGTACATTATTGTAATTTGCCACTGTCATCTGAACGGTTTTTGGGTTCCATCCTCAGGTTTTCAGAGCCTGGAGCCCATTTTTTTTTTTTTTTTAAATTACTCCCAAAGAGAACAAATATTTGTGTTTGAAAATGGATTTGATTTTGGAAAGATCCGTGTTATTCGGCTTAGTTTTGTGAATAAAATCAGTGTGAAAAGCCGTTTTTGGTATTAAAAGACAGTGAAACTATAAGGTAATGCTACTGATTTTGTAAGTCTTAACAAATCCAAAAGGGACTTTCCAAATATAGTGTCACGGATGGAGATCAGGGAAGTTAGTATATAGCTTTCAAGTGTGACTACACCAAGAATGGCACAAATCTGAATATGAGTATTCTGGTATATTTGTGACTAACTAGTCTCATTATTGTCTATGAAAGTACTACTTGCATATTATGTCCAAAATTCTTGCTGAAAATTGTAGCGGACAGGTGCTTCTCAAATTCAGCATGAACACAAATCCTCTAAGGTTGTTAAAAGTGCAGATTCTGATTCAAGAGCTCTGATGTGGGCCCAAGATTCAGCATTTCTAAACAGCTCCAAAGTGATGGTTCAGAGACTTCTCTTTGAGTATCACTGTCCTAGACTCTCTAAATAGCTCTCTTAACCAAGTTAAGTCTTGGTTTGCACGTTGATTTGGGTACCCATGTTAAGCTCTGCAAGTTATTTTGTTCCTTAACAGAATATTTGTTTGAGTTCATATATATGAACTTCGTATAGAATATAGAATTTTCTGTGTCCATTATCAGTGAAGATGCAGCAATGACCTTGTGCCATTTTCCTTAGATTGGATATTTTCTTTATTCAGAACGTAAGAGAAATTTCCATGGAAAAAATGATAAAGTTATTTAACTGTTCAACTTCACTAATTATTACATGGCAGATATTATCCGATGAGAAACAGCAAGGTACATTTTGATATATTTAAAGCTGTTCTGTCTGATGTGATAGTTTTTGAAACTGATGCAACAGAAGTTCTTTTGCTAGCTAGCTAAAAACAAAATCCCACTTCACAGCTGAAATGTAAACAGCTAAGATGTAATCGGAGGACTAAATTTTCACAGCTACAAAAACACAGCTGCGAAACATAACTTTAGATTGTAATAAAGCCAGATAGTGCTGCATGCTAATAATGGATATTACAAATAAAGATGAGAATGACTTTGTTAGAATTTTTTAGTGTTTAAATACCTTCACTAATGTTACCTGTTTAACCGAGAATGTTCTCAAGTTACCTGCCACGTATGTGTCTATCGAATGTCTAATATGTGTGTTTTACCAGGAACTAGTGATAAGGAGTTGCAGGGGTCCTGGGACAAGTCATTCTTTCAAGGAGTTATTTTGTATTATGTAGTATGTCCTGTGTCAGTTTGTTTGAGGTTGTTTTTTTTTTTTTTTTCAGATTATAAAACTAGTGCATGCAAATTGGAAAATTATTAGAAAATGCAGAAAAAATTACAAAAGGTAAAATATACATTATTAAAAGACTTGCCACTGTTAATATTTTTTATATTGTAGTTTAAATTTCCACTGACCGGATTTTAAGTATAATTATTAATGGCTTCTTGGTGTACTTTATTATTATTATTTTTAACTGTGGAAATAACTCTTGATGGTCAATGTCAAGGTATATTGCAGTTGAATTTTTATTGCCTGTGTTGGCCTGGGATGAATTTTGGAAACCCACAATAATGTTGTGTATGACATGTGTGTTTGTTAGGGTGGGGACTCATGGTTCCTAGGGAACTGCCATCTAACTCTGTAGATACTAGTAGGTTAGAGACCCTTTATGATATAACTGATAGTGTTATGTTCCCAGAGTTACTCATGGGCACATTGTGTTTTCCTCTCTCCGTTTTTTGTTAAATTTCTTGGATTGTGATAATTTTAGATTGGGAGTCAGTGGACCTAGTTCTTACCAAAATCTGTTGCACATTTTTATCTGTAAAATAAGGTACATTGTCAACATATCCTCAGTTTTTCTTGATGCCTTGAATTTTGAAATTCTGTGGCTATTTTAAAATTTATATCTTGCATATAAATTGCTCTATCCTCATAGATACTTTCACATAATTTTTAAAAAGAGGATTAAAGTTTACAGAGTACACTGCAAGGGAGCAGCAGGCAGGACAGCAAAGGAGAGACCATCTGTGATACCTTCATATACTTTTGATAATAATCTGAATTAATGTAAATCTAAAGACTCTTTTAAAATCTCTAATTTGGAGAGGTGCCTGGGTGGCTCAGCTGATCGAGTGGCCAGCTCTTGGTTTCTGCTCAGATCATGATCTTGGGGTCATGGGATCAAGCCCCACATTGGCTTTGTGCTCGGTGGGGAGTCGATTGAGGATTCTCTCTCTCCCTCTGCCCCTCTCCCCACTTGTGCTCTCTTTTTGCCTTCATATAAATAAATAACTCTTATAAAAAGTAAAATCTGTAATTTGGACTAATATAGAATAGACCTGGGCAAATTATTGCATGTAGGCTAAATCTGGCTCTCTACCTATTTTTGTAAATAAGATTCTATTGGAACACAGCTATTCCGATTCCTTTATGTGTTGTCTATGGCTGCTTTCAAGCTATAATGGTGGAATTGAGTAGTTGTGAAAGAGACTGTATTTACTAGCTGAACTGTCATAGGAAGAAACTTGTTGACCCTGATCTAGATTAATGATCTTCTGGATCAATAAATGTGCTTTCTTTGCATACTCAGAGTGACTGTGAATAAGTGTGCTATCTTAGTAGCACACTTACCTCCTACCTCAGCAGGAGGCATAAATTTGGACAACATGCCTGGGTCATATAAAGCAGCTCTCAGTTTTTAAACAGGGCTTTTTCCTAAATAGACTTTACTTGGGCTTGATTTCCAGAGGTCAGCTAGATCTGCATCAGGTAAATGTCACATCTGTTGTCATGAGAGAAACTAGAGTGTCAGAGTGACACTCTTTGAGCCTGGCAAGATTCATCTTGAACAACTCACACAGAAGCATTTTCAATTAATGTGGGGACTCCTTGTAATAAAACCAGGCCAGGAAAGCCACAAGCTTTTAATATCATAAGGTTAGAGGTATTATTTCTTAAGGAATAGGGGCCAAAGTCATGCTAATAGTTGATGTACACATTCCTCAAGGAGATTAGACAAGGCCTTGCTCAAGCCTTTGGAAGAAAGTGAACCCTCTCTGTGATTAGGGGTGTAAACTTTCAAGTATTTGGTGGGAAAGGGAGTTGCAACATTGCTGGTGAAAAGTGTCCTCACTGACCTTGAAATACCCACCTTTTCCACAGACCTCGGACTTGGAGGAAGCTGAAGCAGAGATAACCTCTCTGAATTCCTAATGAAGTCTGAGATGGCAGAGTTCTAAAAGCAGAAGATGAGACCGGGTCCAGGACTCAGGTTGCCTGAAGGGGAGAGTGGGCCCCTTTTTTGAGAGGGGCTGAAGAGAAGACAGCTGGAGGGACCTGAAAATGCTTGAGAGATGGTAAGAAAAAGGGGGAGTGTCCACTTGGAACTTCCTCCAGAGGGCTAAATAGAGAGACCATGCCTCTGGGGGTACCACAAAAAGACTGTACTTAAGTGTACGTTTTCATGATGTCCCAAGTTTGGATCCTTTGCTGTTTCGGGACACCCATGAGCCTTTGGTAAAAGAATGCTAAAATATTCAATAGAGTCTAGTTTATATCATTCTGGTGAAAGGGTTCTGGAATGAATTCAGTTTGAATCTGAATAAATACCAATATGCCCATTAACAGACCACCAGCAAAGGACTGCCTAGCCTGTGAAGTAAATAGAAGATTTAAAAGATTATCAAAAGTAATTTAACTTTCAAGAGAAACTAAAGCATCTTGTATCAGCAACAAATAGAAAAATTAACTTCTCTTCTTATTTATTCCTTTCACTATTTCTTGTTCTCATGGCATTGATTACTCTGATGCTATCACAGAGAATGGAAATGTACCAAACCCTTTTCATTTAGAAAATATTTAAAAAATCACTTTCTGAGATTCAGATGAATTGGGAGAAAGATTAAAACTGAACTGGTTTGTTCAGGTACTTGGGTTCATTTCCTTTCCTTTCCCTTTCTTCCTTCCTTCTTTCATTCTTTCTTTCCTTCATTCCTTCCTGATTCCCTACATCTGCTGGACCAATGTAACAATGTAAGCTGGCAGCCTAAGTCACTTGGTAAATGCTGGTAGGATCAACACACTAGGCAGTGTTACACTGAAATGTATATATAAGGCTTGTCCTGGATAATAATGACTCCTGGGGAAAGGTTTGTAAGTCACTTGCATGTCTTTATGTTTAGGTAGAGTTTGACCTTTAAGTAACTGATCAGTTAAAAAATTTATTTAGGGGCACTTGGTTGTCTCGGTGTCGTTAAGCATCAGACTCCTGATCTTAGCTCAGGTCTTGATCTCAGGGTCATGAATTCAGGCCCTGTGTTGGCCTCCACTCTCCATAAAATAGAGATCAGGGTCATGTGAGGATGATATGTCAGAGGCAAACCCAGGCCATCCTACCATGCAGTGTTCTGTGAGGGGACAGGACATCTCAGGCAGTGGTGCTAAGTGGATGCTGAGTTTCTGCAGGCTTGAGGGGTAGTGGAGAAAGGTCTCTGTGGCTTTTGGAAACTGTTTTGGAATAAATTATATGGGCCTGGTCAATGATGACTGCTGGTCTTTCCTCAAATTTTCTGGCTACATTCTTATTTATTTATTTATTTAACATATAATGTATTATTAGCCCCAGGGGTGCAGGTCTGTGAATCGCCAGTTTTACACACTTCACAGAACTCACCATAGCACATACCTTCCCCAGTGTCCATAACCCTACCACCGTCTCCCTAACCCCTTACCCCCGGTAACCCTCAGTTTGTTTTGTGAGATTAAGAGTCTCTTATGGTTTGTCTCCCTCCTGATCCCATCTTGATTCATTTATTCTTTTCCTACCCCCCCAAACCCCTCACACTGCATCTCCACTTCCTCATATCAGGGAGGTCATATGATAGTTGTCTTTCTCCGATTGACTTATTTTGCTAAGCACAATACCCTCTAGTTTCATCCACGTCACTGCAAATGGCAAGATTGCATTTCTTTTGATGGCTGCATAGTATTCCATTGTGTATATATATCACATCTTCTTTATCCATTCATCTGTTGATGGACATCTAGGTTCTTTCCATAGTTTGGCTATTGTGGACATTGCTGCTATAAACATTCGGGTGTACTTGCCCCTTTGGATCACTACGTTTGTATCTTTAGGGTAAATACCCAGTAGTGCAATTGCTGGGTCATAGGGTAGCTCTATTTTCAACTTTTTGAGGAACCTCCATACTGTTTTCCAGAGTGGCTGCACCAGCTTGCATTCCCACCAACAGTGTAGGAGGGTTCCCCTTTCTCCGCATCCTCGCCAGCATCTGTCATTTCCTGACTTGTTAATTTTAGCCATTCTGACTGGCGTGAGGTGGTATCTCATTGTGGTTTTGATTTGTATTTCTCTGCACTACTTCTTATATAACCCTAGGAAGTATTCCTAAAACACAATTCAGTTTGAATTTTCTCTCCACCTAGACAGGTATGGTCAGAGCCAGATGAATTTGTGTGTGCTTGCACACACACACACACGTGCACACATTCCCTCTCTCTCACACATGTACGTTCATGTGCACACACACACGCATGTATGCACATGCATACATTGTTTCTTGCACCTATGTGTCATAGAGGAATTCCACACTTTTTACCTGAATTTCATACTACCCAGTTAAAACAACTGATGGACTGAAAATTTTACTTTCTAAGTGGTTACTCTGCATCATAGAGGCATAAATTACACTTGTCTTTTCATGTGAATTTTATAAAGTGGGGATCCAATGAAATTTTATTTTTTTTTTCCTTTTTAACTTTTTAAAAAAATTTCTATTAATATATGATGTATTATTTGCTTCAGGGGTACAGGTCAGTGAATCATCAGTCTTACACAATTCGCAGCACTCACCACAGCACATACCCTCCCCAATGTCCATCACCCAGCCACCTCATCCCCTCTCCTCACCCCAAGCAACCATCAGTTGCTGAAATTAAGAGTCTCCTATGTTTTGTCCCTCCCTGGTCCCCATCTTGTTTTATTTTTCCCTCCCTTCCCCCCACAAACCCCCGCTCTGCCTCTCAAAGTCTTCCTATCAGCGAGATCATATGATAACGTGTCTTTCTCTGATTGACTTATGAAATTTTATCTCTGATACTCTTCGTTTCCCATCCCTCTTCTTCATCCTTCACCTTTAAAAGTGTAGAGCAAATAAGAGGTAAGAAATACAACTTGAAATGATACTGAGCATTCTTCAAGGAGTCAATAAATAGTTGAATGAGTGGTAGAAGGAAAAGGACTCGGTGTAGGGCTTGTTAGCAGACGAAGCTCATCTGTTCCCCCACTTAGTGCATTGCTTTCTACCTTTTCATCTCTTTGGATTACCTTCAGTGCACAATGGTTTTCTTGCTGATGGGCTGATCTTAATCTTCTCTTGAGAGAAACCTGGTTTTCTTTTGTTGCCTGAATTCCCCATTCCCCACCTCTCTTTCTTTTGTTTCTGGTACAAATTCTTTCAAATTTCTTACTTGGATGTATTCTGGCTATACAAGTCTTTTTTGTTTGGGTCCTTGGTTTATGACTCTTCATTCAGTGTTGAGCTTCACTAATAGAGCATATATTCACTATAGTTCACCATTATTCACGATAATTCACATTATTCACATTATTTTCACAATAATTCACATTATTCACAATTATTCACAATAATTAAAGACAGACCTAGTCAGAATCTGAGATTCACATTTTTTATAGTACTCTTTAGGTGGAATACTGGGACTACTGGCCCATAATCAGGCTGTATGACTATGAATAAAATGGAAGACCATGATGAGATTGGCTGAATTTTTCACTAATTTTCTGAACTGTAATTTCTACTGTGTGGCTCACATATGGTTAGAAATTTTCTTAAGCCCCAAGGGGAATACCTAAAATACAGATAATTTTTTTGTCCCTTCAAGGTATGAGAGGTAGTCTGGGAAACTGGCCAACATACTGACATTTCCTTGGCACTATTACTTTTTTTTTTTTTTTTACAACAATGGGAAGAATATTTGTTATTGGGACTGTTCTAGGAAATCTAAGAACTATGGCAGTCATAATCATGTTGATTCAGTTTTTCTGTCTGGTTCTCTCTGAATGTGGTGGGATAGAAACAGCTATTCGTTTTCAACCTTTTATATTTTTGGAGGGTAGTTCTTGCTTATTGTCATAAAAGATCATTCCATATGTGGGTATTATTTAGGGGGTACCCTGAATGTGTCTGGACAGAGATGTTTCCCACCGTTTCCTTATACTCCACCTTAAGTAATTCATTTGCATATGTTGAACATATCTCTCTCTTTTTTTTTTTTTGCTGTTGTCTTCTCTTAAGAGTTTAGTGTAAATAATTTTATCAGATTTCTTTAGTCATATTTTGAACAAATGAACCAATATCAAAGATGTTCAAGGCATTCAGTCTAAAGAAAAAGGAGAGGAGAGAACATAGGGGAGGAGGAAGGGATATTTATCATGTAATTTTACTGTGTTAATGTTTCAAATGCCTATATTAGAGGCCTCGTAGGTCTTCCCTCTTCAAAAAAAAAATTAAAAATCACGCTAAAACCAATTTTCCAGTGTAGCATGAGTTAATGGTAGAGCACTGTTTTCCTGTTACCAAATGGACACTTTTACTAGAGCTTAAGGAGAGCTTTTCTTTGATTATAAAGATGGGGACTACATTTGGTGTGAAATATCTCTAGAGTATCAGTAACTTGAAAGTGCTTAGCTACAGCTTTCATTATTTGTGTGATGATTATATTCACAAGATCTTGCCCTTATTGTTGACATTACTGATGCCTCTACATTTTTTTGTTTGTTCTACTATTTTCTTTTTATTTTAATACATCTTTATTGAGATCTAATTAAATATAATATAGTCTAAATTTAAGTTGTACAATATGTTGAGTTGATATATATTATGAAATGATTACTGTATCAAAACATTAGCTAGTATCTCCAACATATCTCATAATTAGCATTTATTTTTTGTGGCAAGAACATTTAGGATCTACTCTTTTAGCAATTTTCAAGTATATAATACAGTATTGTTAAATATTATCATGCTGTACATTAGGTCTTCATAGCATGTGTCTTAGAACTGGAAGTTTGTACCCTCTGACCAACTTCTCCCCGTGTCCCTCAACCCTCAGGCCCTAATAACCACCAGTCTACTATTTGTTTCTATGCGTTTGCTTTTCTTAGATTCTACATACAAGTGATACCATATAGTATTTTTCTTTGTCTGTCTGACTTACTTTGACTTAGCATTATGCCCTTGAGGTCCATCCATGTTATTGCAAATGGCAGATTTCCTTCTTTCTCATAGCTCAATAATATGTTCAACTCTTTCCTAATCTCTCTTTTTAAGATTTTCTGGTTCCACATTTGTACACATTTGAATGCTTGTATTTGATCCTTAGGAGTTGTTAAGTGGATGCATTTCAATCTGAAAATGTACCATTATGTTTATTAAGGATTAATTCAAAATATTTTATAAAAATGGCAAGTTTTTTTGTATATATATTTTATCTTAGTCTTGTAGAAAATATACCAAAAGACTCCAATTTTCTGCATTCACTTTCTTTCTCTTATTCTCTGCAGTGGGGAGAATTTCATTTGGCATCTCCTTAATATTACTCCAATCGGAGTATTACTTTCTTTCTTTTATTCTCTGCAGTGGGGATAATTTCATTTGGCATCTCCTTAATATTACTCCAATCGGAAGTCTGCATTTTCTTTGGATTAAATAAATTCTTTGTTTTTTCTTTTAGCATATTGAAACTTATTTAGTGTAAATGTATGTTTTACTGTAAACGAATAGCCTATGTTTCCAGTGAGTAATTTGGTAACTGTCTAGCTTCTGTTCTTACAAGTACAAGTGGTATGGTGAGCCAGTGGGAGTAAGAACAATGCTCTACTCATCTTCCTATGTCCAGAGCTTAGCATAATATTAGTATACTTCAGGTGCATATCCCCTGACATGTTGAATCAATGACCTAGTGATGATAGAGTAAGAGTAGATAAGGATGATTAGGTTACTGAATATGGCATGGGTAGAAGCAAACACTTCCCGAAAACTTTGTGATTTTATCCATATTTAGACTATCGTTGTGAATATACTACATGAGAAATAATACAAATTTGAGTATACTTGCTTAGAGAAGTTTGTCATTAAACATCTTGGTCTTTGCTGATTTATTTATGGAGAAAATT
Source organism: Mustela nigripes (assembly GCF_022355385.1). Classification (NCBI taxonomy): domain Eukaryota; kingdom Metazoa; phylum Chordata; class Mammalia; order Carnivora; family Mustelidae; genus Mustela; species Mustela nigripes. Next base: position 111,332,180 of record NC_081568.1, on the reverse strand, counting down.
TAAAAGCAAGGCTGATTTGTTGGCAAGGTGTTTATTTTAAAAGGTATTTAAAAGTTAATCCTTACTATCTGGTATTATATTCTTAATTTTAGTATATATGAGATATATAATATATATATTTTATACATATATTTATTTATTTATGTAATCTTTCCAACTATATTGCAAATTTGTTGAGATTACCTGGCCTCTTAGTTTCCATTCCCCACATATGTAAGGAGTCAATAACATTTATCAAATGTTAGTATTGAGTTCATGATTCACTGAGTGGTTTTGTACATGACCTTCTGTGTGTTTCCCCAAATGTAAAATTGGGAGAATACTGCCATTTCTATGCTAGTCATACAAAGTTTATATTTATGCTTTGTGTCTTGTACAAATGCTTTCTAAATGATATAAATTGAAATAAGAATAAGCATTTTAGCAGTTTAACAACCAAGTGTTTTAACATGTGCTTTTGAAAGGGGCAAGGTATAAAGCCTTCTGCTTTCTTTTTGGAATTAGAATCTTGGTTTTGTTACACCTTGTACCTTGGGGATGATGTATAAGGTCTCTGGACCCACATACGCTCTCCTGTAAATGGAATGTGTAATTTTTTCTTTATACTGGTGTTGGGAGGTTAAATTTGATAACAAGTGTAATTCTTAATGTTATGCCCAACACAAGGTAGATATTCAACAAATATGGGCATCACCACCTACCCTGGCTTTCTGTCTTGTTCTCTTGGCAATTTGAATGATTTCATATCCTTGAGAAAGTTGGTCTGTCGTTAATCTGGATTTTCTCAGAAGCTCAGACCTGCATTTCTGGTCACCTCCCAGGGACATATACATTATATCTTTACTTGCTCCTAAAACTTAAATGACCCATACCAACTTTAATTTTTTAATCTATTTTTTCCCCTTCCAGTATTCCCTATTTGTTATTTAAATCACCAATCTGTGCTAACCAGTACAAAGACTTTGAGCCAAGTTTCATTCACTTTCTTTCTCTTATTCTCTGCATTTAATTTGTTAGAATTTGGGAGAACTGACTTAGCATATCATGGTAGAAAGCCAACTGTTTCCTCCGTCCCCCAACAATGCCTGAAGGATGTCAGTTATTGGGTGAGGCCTACATCTTCCAAGTCTGGCTCTAGATCTGCCCACAGCCTCCAGGTCCAGGACCCTCTCCTCAGTGCTGGGTGAAACGTGACTCATTCTTCTCTGGCTTTCTGATGTAGACTCCTGGCCTTGTACTCTAATTTGGGATTTTTTTTTTTTTTTTTAATTTGGATAGGCGTGATACAGCCAATTGGATTACAAATTTCTTTGTAGTAATCATATTCCAGGTTGTCCCCTGGGTTAACATCTGGGTGGGAGTTAGTTGTATCCAGGTGTCCTTAACCACACATTTACACTTCTTTTACCTGTCAAGTTTAAAAAACAATTCTCATTTGTTGTGGGTTGAGGATTCCTAGTTGTACTATGAGAGAATTTATGTACAGAGTTGCCAATCAGTCCATGAGATTTTTATTTTTACCTCACATATTATCTTGCATACATCTTATTGCTTTCAGATCCGTTGGCATCATCCAGGCAATCATTACGCTTCACCAGCATCATTGTTCTTCTGGTATCAGGCTGCTTTTAGCTAAAACAAATAGAAAAACAAACTAAAAGTAAGCTTCAATGACAGGGACTTTTTTCCCCCCCTCTCATAACAAGAAGATCCTAAATAGGAGGCTCCAGGGTTGCTTTAATAGTTCAGTAATATCAGGGCTCTGGATTGGAATTGTGACTTCCTTGATGTGCTCCCATGGTCACAATATGGCTGCAGCAGCACCAAGACTCAGGTCCTCCCACAAGGGCATTTAGTTGGCAGGAAGGGAATGGGGAGAATTTCTCCCCATGTGCCTTATCAAGGGAGAAATGCTTTCCCAGATGACTCTTGGAAGACTTCTCTGTACATCTTATTAAGCCAGGACCATGCCACTTTCCTCTGTCCTGGATCAAGTGTAACCAGGTAAGGGAATATCTGCTATTTTTAGTCTCTGTATTTGTTAGGGAGAAAGAAGGAGGTTGGGAAAACTCTCAGGTCGGTATTTAAATCCATTATGCATTTCTGCCAGATGTGCTTCCCTAAGTACATTTCTAAAGAAAATGTCATCACCCTGGTCTTAAACTTTCAGTAACTTTATTACCAGCAAATACAGTATATAATCCAGCTCCTTCTTTGTTCTTCTACTTTATGGTCCCATGGCTATTAGGTGAATCCTGAACAGACCAAGCTTGTCCCTGTGTTCACACCTTAGCTCATGGCATTTCCTCCTCTTGGAATCTCCTCTGTGGTCTCAACGAGGGCCCACTTAGACACCGGTGCTCAGCCCTATGGCTGTCCCCTGCACGAAGCTGCTCAGTTTCTCTCCATCAGCTGGGATTTCTCTTTTCTCTCAACTTCCGCAGCACTTTCTGTCCACCATAGAACCTGAGCATGCATGGACTTAACATTTAAGTTTTGATTACTCATAAAAGCCCAATTCAAAGGCATTTTGAACATTGCTGAGGTGCAGTCCAAGTCCTCAATGCTGCCAAGTGGGAGTGCGGTAGTGAATTCTCTCACGGGGAAGTGAGTCATGCTCGGCTGAGTGTCTAGACCTCCGCGAGGCTTCACGGTTCTTTCTTGGTTGTAATGTAGGCAGTAAGTTTTGTGAACTCATCAAAAGCTGTGCTCCATTGTGGAAAATGGCTGTTAATCGAGAGATAAAACTTTAGATGAAAGTTGAAAAGGTAGTTAACTTTTGGTTTGAGGAGAGGCATAGGAAAGGGTAATTCTCCAGGCAGTGTGATTTATGGGTTTGCCAGGATCCTGGGAAAATATTTGCAGATTCTTGATTTTATGCTGTAGACAACCTCTTACCTTGTATTTTGATCGGTTATGTCTAAGACCCCTTGAAGACGGTAAGATTTCAGAAGGCAGGGAGCAAATCGGATGACGGAGTTTGGTGGTTCTGGAGGCAGGAGAATTGGGATTTACTTAGAACTCTGCCAGTTTCCTAAGACTGTGTGGCCTTTGGGAATATAGTTGAATGTGTAAGCCTTTTGTTTCCTCATCCATAATGTGATGGGAAAAATTATCTATTTTAGAATTCTTTTTTTTTTTTTTTTTTTAAGATTTTATTTATTTATTTGACAGAGAGAGATCACAAGTAGGCAGAGAGGCAGGCAGAGAGAGAGAGGAAGGGAAGCAGGCTCCCTGCTGAGCAGAGAGCCCGATGCGGGACTCGATCCCAGGACCCTGAGATCATGACCTGAGCCGAAGGCAGCGGCTTAACCCACTGAGCCACCCAGGCGCCCTATTTTAGAATTCTTAAATGGAATAGCATCAGGAAAAGTGCTATGTAAGTTGGAAACCTATAGATGATTAAATGATTATCACAATTTGTGTCCCCGCAATATCAATCATGAGGCGAGGCACTACAGAAGGATTTGTTGAATGAATAGATGAATGAAGGAATGAATGAAAAGCTATCACAATAGCCAAGTTATAGGAATAAAAATACTTTTCTTTCTGTAATAGTGTCTCTGAGGTTCGAAGGCATTTTATTTGCTTGTGTTACTAAAATATGGAAATCAATAAAAATCATTACTGAGAATTAAATACCACTAGATTATATCAACTTTAATATGAAACTGAATTTGTTCGTTGAACCCATTGGCTATTCATACGCTGCTGGGCCTACACATCACTGTTTATAGCATTACTGGAGCCTTTCCTGTGCATCACAGCTTTGTAGTTCCTCTGGGACTATCCATTATTCCACAGATCCATTATCATCTATAATTCTCTTTAAAAACCTAATAAAATTTATGGGAAGATGCCCGTGCTGTGTATTGTCTTCAGACATAACCTTTTCCACATCTTTCTTGAGTGTTGTGCTTTTAAAGGATCTGGTCTTGTTAGAGTGGGCTCATTCATGCTTCCGATTTGTACATCTTCATGGTAGGGAAGAAGGTGCTGCTATCCTGGCCAGAAGGGCATTAGCTACTGAGGAGATCTTTGACTAGCTTTACCCTGCGCTGGGCCAAGCAAATGTAAAGAGGTACAATGCCACGCACTCGTCTTGGCGGGCATTAAATGGTTTCATTTTTCTGTAACCAGCTATAGAAAAACTAATTTCTCCTCCCTTTGGAGAATGTGCATTATTCTAGTTAAGTAATTTGCAAGTATTTAAATCAGTCACAAACTAATAGACCGGGGAGATCCTGGATCTGAGAATGCACACTAGGATGTTTCTCTTGTAATAATGTCACTACCATTCAAACTCACCCTTGTCATGGGACAGCGTTGCTGAGATTCAAGGGGATTCAAACTGACTTTCCCCACCACCATCCGTGAGGTCACTCACTGTTGTCCCTGTTCAGGGATCCTCAGCTTGTTGTGTTGGGTTCCCTGCTCCTTGGCCAAATATGGTGGAATAGCTTCTCTTCTGCCCCTCTGTACATGTCCTAGTTTCTTGCACTTTGAGTTTATGAGTACCTCAGAGCACTGTGTGTACGTGGGGGTGGCAGTCAGGGATTATTTGACAGAACAACCAGTCTGTCGACACAGGCAGGCGTCACTTCAGTAGGGCTGTCACTGGGAGAGGGAGTGGGTGAGAGAGCGTTCAGTGTCCTCAGGCACCAGAGGATGGAACAGCCACATGGGACATGTGGTGGCCTGAAAAATGGCCTCCCAAAGATAGGGACATCGTAGTCCCTGGAATGCATGTGCGTTGCCTTAAATGGCAAAAGAGGCTTTGTGGATGTGATGGGGTTAAAGATCTTCTGATGGGGAGGTTATGTTTCATTAGCCAAATGCGTCCTAAATATAATCACAAGGCTCCTTATACCAGGGAGGGTAGAAGGTCAAAGGTGGAAGGTAATGCAGCGAAGGAGCAGGAGGGAAAAGGCAATGTGATGTGAGGTCACGAGACAAGGAATGACAGCTCCTAGAGGCTGGGGAAGGCAAGGACCCGATTCTCCTTTACTGCCTCCAGAAGAAACTAACCCTGCCTTGATTTTAGCCTTTAAGACTTATGTGGGACTTCTGACTTCCAGAACTGTAAGGGAATCCGTTTGTGTGCTGTTTTAAGCCAGTACTTTTTGTATAGCAGGAAAGTAATACTGGTGGTTTGGCTGGACTGGCTTGAACCTGGGTGGTTGACAGTGAAGGCTTTTTTTCCTTTAGAGTCCAGGGCATTCTAGCATGCATGTAAGCGGAGGCTCTTCAGTTCCCTTCACTGGCCTCTTGGGCACCCAGGCCCTTGTCCTTGAGGCTAGGATCAGGGCTCTTCAGTCTCCAAATGAGTGATTTTGTTCATTTTCTTTCTCAGTAGACCTTGATGGGCCATAAAGCCTAGAATCAGAATCGGCTGCAAGAGTTGTCCACCTTCCTCAAATTCATATAGGGTTTAATTTTCAAATGTTCCTCAGAAAATACTTATTCTAATGCAGCACAAGGAGGAAGGTAAACAACGTGGTTGTGTTTCCACGCAGAAGCAAGTGGAACATGTGTGCCCTGCCACCCTTATGTTCTAGAACTCCTGGGTATCCTTTCTTCCTTATTTTTGTGGCAGAGCTGGAATTACTGCTTTGGTTGCATGCCCAAGTTCCTCCTGGTATGTACCTTGAACCGATAATAAAAGAGAAAAGATTCCATACTATGTGCAGAGTTCTGTAATTTTTTGCTTGGGCAAAACTTAACCATAGCGCAGGTTTGAAATTACAAAAATGCATATGACAAGTGATTGTATGTTAAAAGCAAGTATTATGTAAGAGTTGGAAAAAAAATCTTATCTATTCAAAGCAGTAATTTCCAAATAAAACTCCTTTCTGAGTTGGCAGCACATATGTCTGATTTAGGACTATTCTGAATAAAACTGGCTGAGTTATCAAAACTCCATTAATCTAATTTGTTTAAATGCAAGTAGTACCTTATGCCTAGCTTAAACAGAATTTAAATGAAAAGGGAGTGGAAATACTCAATATAATTAAGATGGCAGATCCCACTCATTTATAAAAGAGAAGATGTAAAGTCAACAAAAGGAGCCCTGTGGTATAGCACTTGGCTTTGAAAATGCTAAATAAATGGAAAATAATCTAATGGTAACAATAACAGATACGTGACGCTCATTCAGGATCTTCAAATGCAAAATTTTATCTATCTACCTCCACTTTTTTTCACTGATGCACATCTCACAAAATGCACAAATGAGTCTCATTTTATCTTCTAGACTGTGGCCTGCAGTGTTAACTCCTAAGAGCCTTTAGTATAACCTAAAGAAAACTTGTCCAAAAAATACATATGTCTAAATGCTGCCAATTTGAAACCTTATTACTAGAAGCCATAGGCTCTGGAATTATCATTGTCAGAGCTAAGAAGGGAGTCAACCCTCCCAGCAGTCTCTTTTGCATCTCTGAACTTCAGTAGCATCGAGTTTCTAGGGCTGGGACTAATGGTGTGACAATTGCATGGTGCTCCCTTCTCTCTCCAATTCTGTTTCTAAAGGTCGGGGTGACCTACAGTGTGACAAAATAAGCTAGTTGTTCGGTTGAGCCAGGTGTCCTTTGAGAAACTAAGAAAAGGCATAACAGTGTCATGAAGTCGTTAGTGTACCATATATTATAAGCCATAAATGACAGCTCTGAGTGAGACTGTCCTGCTTGGGAGTCTGCCACTTCTGTTGGAATCATCTCATAGCAGGTGGGAGCTGGCACCTTACCAAACATCTGTGCCATCACAACCAGGGACTGTGGGCCTAGAAATTGGAGCAGAAGCAGGTCTAAGAAAGTTGATTACAAATGGAGAAAGGAAGATTATATATATATATACATATGTATATACATAAACATATACATAAACATACATATATATATATATATATATATATATATATATATATATATTCAGGAGACCTGATCTTTTATGAGGTATCATCATCGCCAGGTAATTTTAAAAAATCAAAATGTTGTGAATTGATGAATTTTCTGTAAGTATTGGCAGGTGTAACTAGAATCATCCCAGAGTACACCAAATCCTATTCGCCTTATCTCCCAGTCTGTGCAAAGTAAATAAAGATACAAACAAAAACTGAAATAAACAGCAGATTGCACATCTAATACTGGAGTTGGTCTATCCTATCAGCAGTCAGTAAATTCTGCCTCCTGTTAATTGCCATACTGCTAAATATTGGTTAGACGAGTCCTGGTTACCTTCCTGACTCTGAGAGTCTAGATTCTATATCTAGTGAGCCTTTGTACCAATGTCTTGCTAACTTCTCATCTATTCTCTTGCACATTATCCAGGCATACACTCTTCCCCTCTGCTGTCTCCTCCACCTCCAGCTCAGGCCAGGTCTTTCCCTGAGAGTGGCCCCTTTCACCTGCATTCTCCCTTGAGCCTGTAGCATTGGCCGAGAGATGCTAGTAGATTGGGTAGCAGTGGGCTTGGAGAAGGAGACTGTAGGCCCCAAGGGCTGCTGCTGGTCCTGAATTATCAGTGAACATTAGGGTATGCTAATATTGGAGTATTCTTGCCTAATGTCTCAGAGTTCTATTTTGATGAACATTTTGTGATTTATAAAAATGTCTGTACTTTATGAGAATCACAATTAGAATCTCAAGAACTTTTCTAGAGCTTTTATAGAAAAGCTTCTTGGTTCTGGTGACTTGAGTTGCATATCACTCAGGATAGGTTAGGGTTAGTAACAAACATCCCTCAAATCTCAGGGGTTCAAATCAACAAATATTTATTTTTTACTCAAGTCACGTGTGTATCATAGGTTGGCAAGGTGCTCTGCTTGTGAAGATACTAGAACTCCATTATGACTCATGTCTCCAGTTGTGTGACATCAAGAGAATGTGGTGAATTTTGGACTTGAAAAAAAAGTGTAGAAGATAATAGAGAATCCTTTTCTGGAGAAATAAAATCTAATCGAGTCAAAATAAAAAAGGCTATTAATGAGGTGCAATCAATAATGGAGGCTCTTACTGCTAGGATAAATGAGGCAGAAGAGAGAATTAATGATACAGAAGACCAAATGATGGAGAACAAAGAAGCTGAGAAAAAGAGATGAATAAATACTGGATCATGAGGGGAAAATTTGAGAGATAAGTGATACTATAAGATGAAACAATATTAGAATAATTGGGATCTCAGAAGAAGAAGAAAGAGCAGGGCAGAAGGTATATTGGACCTAATTATAGTGGGAAACTTCCCTAATTTGGGAAGAAACAGGCATCAAAATCCAGGAGGCACAGAGAACCCCCTTCAAAATCAATAAAAATAGGTCAATACCTCCATATCTAATAGTAAAACTTACAAGTCTTAGTGACAAAGAGAAAATCCTGAAAGCAGCTCGGGACAAGAAATCTGTCACATACAATGGTAGAAATATTAGATTGGCAGCAGACCTATCCACAGAGACCTGGCAGGCCAGAAAGAACTGGCAAGAATAATAAAGGAGGAAAATATGCAGTGAAGAATTCTATATCCAGCTAGGCTATCATTGAGAATAGAAGGAGAGATAAAAATCTTCCAGGACAAAGAGAAACTATAAGAATTTGTGATCACCAAACCATTACAAGAAATATTGAAAGGGATCCACTAAGCAAAGAGAGCCTAAAAGTAACATAGACCAGAAAGGAACAAGAACAATATACAGTAAGAGTCACCTTCCAGGCAATATAGTGGCACTAAATTCATATTTTTCAGTAATTACCCTGAATGTAAATGGGTTAAATGCCCCAATCAAAAGACACAGGGCATCAGATTGGATAGAAAACCAAGACCCATCAATATGCTGTCTGCAAGAGATTCATTTTAGACACAAAGACACCTCCAGAAGTAAAGTGAAAGGGTAGAAAACCATTCACCATGCTAATGGACATCAAAAGAAGCTGGGGGTGACAATCCTTTTATTAGATAAATTAGATTTTAAACCAAAGACTCTAATAAGAGATGAGGAAGGACACTGTATCATACTTAAAGGGTCTATCCAACAAGAAGTTCTAATAATTATAAATTATTATGCTCCTAACATGGGAGCAGCCACTTATATAAGTCAATAAATAACAAAATCAAAGAAATACTTCAACAACAATACAATAATAGTAGGGGACTTTAATACCCCCCCTCACTGAAATGGACAGATCATCTAAGTAAAAGGCCAACAAAGAAATAAAGGCTTTAGATGACACACTGGACCAAATGAACATCACAGATATATTCAGAACATTCCATCCCAAAGCAACAGAATACACATTCTTCTCTAGTACACATGGAACATTCTCCAGAATAGATCATATCCTGGGTCACAAATCAGGTCTCAGCTGGTACCAAAGATTGAGATCATTCCCTGCATATTTTCAGGCCACAATGCTTTGAAACTCAAATTCCATCACAAGAGGAAAGTTGGAAAGAACTTGAGTAAATGGAGGCTAAAGAGCATCCTACTAAAGAATGAATGGGTCAACCAGGAAATTAAAGAAGAAATTTAAAAAATTAATGGAAACAAATGAAAATTAAAACATAGCAGTTCAAAATCATTGGGATGAATTGAAGGTCATCCTAAGAGGAAAGTATTATCTACTTTCTCAAGAAACAAGAAAGGTCTCAAATACACAACCTAACCCTACACCTAAAGGAGCTGGAGAAAGAACAGCAAATAAAGCCTAATCAGAGCAGAAATCAATGATACAGAAACCAAAAGAACAGTAGAACAGATCAATGAAACTAGGAGCTGGTTCTTTGAAAGAATTAATACGATTGATAAAGCCCTGGCCAGAGTTATCAAAAAGAAAAGAGAAAGGACCCAAATAAACAAAATCATGAATAAAAGAGGAAAGATCACAACCAACATCAAAGAAATACAAACAATTATAAGAACATATTATGAGCAACTATACGGCAGCAAATTTGACAATCTGGAAGAAATGGATGCATTTTTAGAGACATATAAACTGCCAAAACTGAACCCAGAAGAAATAGAAAACCTGAACAGACACATAACCAGCGAGGAAATTGAAGCAGTTATAACAAATCTCCCAATAAATAAGAGCCTAGGACCAGATGGCTTCCTAGGGAAATTTTACCAAACATGCAAAGAATTAATACTTATTCTTCTTAAACTGTTCCAGAAAGTAGAAATGGGAGGAAAACTTCCAAACTCATTTTATGAGGCCAGCATTACTTTGATCCCCAAATCAAAAGCCAAATAAAAAACCATCAAAAAAATATCCCTGATGAACATGGATGCAAAAATTCTTACAGAAATACTAGCCAATAGGATCCAACAATACATTAAAAGGATTATCCACCATGACCAAATGAGATTTGTTCCTGGGCTGCAAGGTTGGTTCAACATCTGCAAATCAACCAAAATGTGATACAATACATTAATAAAAGAAAGAAAAGAACCATATGGTACTCTCAATATATGCAGACAAAGCATTTGACAAAGTACAATATCTTTTCTTGATCAAAACTCTTCACAGTGTAGGGATAAAGGGTACAATACCTCAGTATCATCAAAGCCATCTATGAAAAGCCTACAGTGAACATCATTCTCAATAATTATTTCTCAATGAAACATCATCTCTGAAAAACTGAAAGCCTTTCTCTTAAGGTAAGGAAAATGGCAGGGTTGTCTGCTATCACCACTGCTTTTCAACATAGTACTAGAAGTCCTAGCTCAGCAATCAGACAACAAAAAGAAATAAAAGGCATCCAAATCAGCAAAGAAGAAGTCAAACTCTCACTCTTTGGGGATGATATGATACTTTATGTGGAAAATCCAAAAGTGTCTATCCCAAATCTGCTAGAACTCATACAGAATTCAGTAAAGTGGCAGGATATAAAATCAGTGCATAGAAATTAGTTCCATTTCTGTACACCAACAACTAGACAGAAGATAGAGCAATTAAAGGAGTCGATCCCATTTACAGTTGCACCCAAAACCACAAGATATCTAGGAATAAATCTAACCAAAGAGGCAAAGAATCTGTACTCAGAAAACTTTAAAGTACTCATGAAAAAAATTGAGGAAAACACAAAGAAATGGAAAAACATTCCATGCTCATGGATTGGAAGAACACATATTGTGAAAATGTCTATGCTACTTAAAACAAGCTACACATTTAATGGAATCCCTCAAAATGGCATCAGTTTTTTTTTCACAGAAATGGAACAAATAATCCTAAAATTTGTATGGAACCAGAAAAGACCCCGAATCACCAGAGCAATGTTGAAAAAGAAAAGCAAATCTGGTGGCATCACAATTTTGGACTTCAAGCTCTATTACAAAGCTATAATCATCAAGATAGTATGGTACTGGCACAAAACAGATACATGGATCAGTGGAACAGAATGGAGAGTCCAGAAATGGACCCTCAACTCCATAGTCAACTAATCTTTGACAAAGTAGGAAAGAATGTCCAATGGAAAAAAGATAGTCTCTTCTCAAATGGTGTTGGGAAAATTGGACAGCCACATACAGAAGAATGAAACTGGACCATTTCCTAATACCACACACAAAAATAGACTAAAAATGGTTGAAAGACCTCAGTGTGAGACAGGAATCCATCAAAATCTTGAGAGGAATACTGACAGCAACCTCTTCAACCTCAGCCACAGCAACTTCTTCCTAAAAACTTGGCCAAAGGCAAGGGAAGCAAGATTGAGACTTCCTCATGATAAAAATCTTTTGCACAAAGAAAACAGTTAACAAAACCAAAAGACAACTGACAGAATGGGAGAAGAAACTTAGAAATGACACTACAGATAAAGGGCTGATATCCAAGGTCTATAAAGAACTTATCAAACTCAACACCCAAAGAACAAAAAATCCAATCAAGAAATGGGCAGAAGACTTGAGCAGACATTTCTGTGAAGAAGACATCCAAATGGCCCACAGACCCGTGAAAAAGTGCTCCACATCATTTGGCATCAAGAAAATACAAATCAAAACCACAATGAGATACCACCTCACACAAGTTAGAATGGTTAAAATTAACCAGTCAGGAAATGACAGGTGTTGGTGAGGGTGTGGAGAAAGGGGAATCCTCCTACATTTTTGGTGGGAATGCAAGCTGGTGCAGCCACTCTGGAAAACAGTATGGAGTTTCCTCAAAATGTTGAAAATAGAGCTACCCTACAACCCAGCAATCACACTACTGGGTATTTACCCCAAAGATGCAAATGTAGTGATCCAAAGCGGCACATGCACCCGAATGTTTATAGCAGCAAAGTCCACAATAGCCAAACTATGGAAAGAGCCTAGATGTCCATCAACAGATGAATGGATAAAGAAGATGTGAGATATATATACATACACACACACACACACACACACACACACACACACACACACGTATACACACAATGGAATATTACATAGCCATAATAAAACGAGATCTTGCCATTTACAACAACATGGGTGGAACTAGGGGGTATTATGCTAAGCAAAAAAAGTCAATCAGAGAAAGATAATTATCATATGATCTCACTGATATGTGGAATTTGAGAAACAAGGCAGAAGGTCATAGAAGAGAGGAAACATGAAACAAGAGGAAACATGAAACATGAAACCCAGAGAGGAAGACAAACCATAAGAGACTCTTAATCTCAGGAAACAAACTGAGGATTGCTGGAGTGGAAGGGGGGGGGGTAGGAGGGATGGGGTAACTGGGGGATAGACATTGGGGAGGGCATGTGAGTTGTGTAAGACTGATGAATCACAGACCCGTACCCCTAAAACAAACAATATATTATATGTGTAAAAAAAAATAATAATGTGGTGAGTTGTGTACCAGCTCGTAAAACTTCTACTGGAAGTGACACAAGTCAGTTGATCACATTTAATTGGCCAGAGCAAACCCATGTTTATGTTGGCTTTGTGAATCAAAATATTTGTGAATAACCCTAATGAGACCTACAGGGAGCCTTTGTCTTTTTGTTGTACCAGGTTCTGTGGTTATGCTCTGTGATTTCTTCCCAATTTTTTTGAAAATTTTTGGTTTTCTATCTCTTTCTCTCCACTGTTCTTTCTACCTCTCTTCTATATGTGAACCTGGCTTTCTCATTAATGATGTTATTTTCCATTAAATTCCTCCCAGCACAGACGTTTCCTTTTCCCCTTCCTTTATCACTTGCATAGAGGACAGAGAAAAGGGTCCCCATTCTTTGTTCACCATTTCCGATTGTAGATTATTGTTCTGGCTGTTGAAATTCGGTCACCTGTCCTTTTTACAGCTGTCTCATGCACCCTCCTCTATGGAGCTGCTGTGGGAGACTCAGGCCCCCAGTACTTTCTTGGTTGCCACATTGGTGACTCCACAGTTTTTTGTTTCCTTCATACCAATGATCTCCACTTCCACTCCATCATCCTTGGGTCTCATCATCTATCTGTGCGATCTCTAATTATGAGTAACCAGACTCTTACCAAATCTCTTTAATGTCATTCATTCTTTTTTTTTTTTTTAAAGATTTTATTTATTTATTTGACAGAGAGAGAGATCACAAGTCGGTGGAGAGTCAGGCAGAGAGAGAGAGAGAAGCAGGCTCCCGCTGAGCAAAGAGCCCGATGCGGGGCTTGATCCCAGGACACTGAGATCATGACCTGAGCCGAAGGCAGCGGCCCAATCCACTGAGCCACCCAGGTGCCCCAATGTCATTCATTCTTAATTCATTGCTCAGACCGACCCTGTTTTCACTTTCATCACACCCCTGCCTCAGCTCTCCTCCCTCGTTTTTGACCGCATTCCTCTCCTGCCTATCCTGCTTTCCAGGGCCAACCAACTCAGCAGTGCCTTTACTTATTCCTTAAAATTCCCACTGACCTTGAACTTCAGTGGCTTCCTTGCTGGGCTGCTGAGTGCTGCTGGAGAGGGCCGTGCTGATTGAGTCTGCCCTGCGTTTGTGCTCGTTCACTTTAACCAAACCGTCATTTCTGCTCAGCACTTCTTTTATTCATCTCTTGCTGACTCACTGCACATCCCACACAGCAGTTTTTCCAAACATTTTTAACTCTCTTTGAGATGCAAGCCCTGCTCCAGATATGGCCCCAAAATACCTTTTCAGTTTCATCTCTCATTTCTCCCCAAAAGCTCTTCGGCTTGTGCTTTCCAAACTCCTTACATTGGCTCTGCCTTTTATACCTTCCTCTGTTATCTCCACTGAAAATGCCACCTAATTTACTTCCTCCTCTGTGGAGAGGCCTTTCTCCTCTGACAGGGGTCGTGATTTGTTGTAAAAGTCCATGTGACTTTTATTATCTTATGGGTACTTCGCAAGTGCTGCCTCATACTAGGTACTTGTACACGGGTACCATCTCCCCAGTTTCATCGTGTGTTCCTTGAAAGGGGAAACCATGACGGTTTATGTATAGAGTGTTTAGAGATAGTGTCTTCCCATTTGCAGGTCGATGTTCAGTTGTTGTTTGGTGGATGTACCGGAGAAAGACATGTTAGTTAGCTGGCTGGAGCATAGTTTTTTCTCCCTTCTTCGAAAGAAGTAAAAGTAATATTAAAGGTAAAGATGTTTTTCATCTATTCTAATCATTGACGTTTTAATGTAACAGGTAGTTTTGGAGGTTAATATTGATAGGTTGAATGTGTTTGGAGAGTAGTAAAAGAGTTATGGGAAAGAGCCATATTTCACATAATGTTCTTGAGTTCTGTGATTCCTTTCCATGCAGGTGAATTCAGATCTGTATTTCATTTCTCTTTTTTATTCCTATTTTTAATATCTGAATCACTAAAGACAATAGCTCACGTGTAGAATTTTATCTTATAGCAAGCTGCTTTAGTTAGGTTCTAGTCTCCTGAAATACATTTTATTTAGAAAGTAGATACAACCTTTTTGGGATTTGCATGTAATACTTTATCCCTGCCTGAGTGTGCAATTGTTTGAGAGATAAAACAAAAGATAGCCAGATGGCATGACGGAGTGTCCCCTTTATTACCAGTAAAGCTGATGTTGGAGAATGTGGGCAGTTGTAGGATTCCTATTATCATATTGCAGACTTAGATCTACTCATCCAGTCAACGGCAACCCCAGGTCAGCACGGGTCTTCCCATGTGGAGTCCTGACCATGTACAGCTTCCAGCATGGAGGAGCAGGGCAGTGCCAGCTTCCTATAGTAGACAGAATCTACACCTGTCTCTGGCTTCTTCCTCTACCTGCATACAGGTAAGTTTCTCTGTCTGATAAGAGAGCAAGGTGGGGCAAAAGGTTTAGTACTTGGGGGAAAAATACTTCCTCCTAGAAACCAAAATGGAGTAAGAACATTCCTATCTAACACTCTTGAACATGATGGTATATTGTGTGTACCTGTAGGACGATTTGATGGTCATCAGTGATGAACGATCTAGTCATTTCTGTCTCTGTCTTGGGTGATACATCTAACATTAACCAAATGGTATATTTATTGTGCAACAATAGGTTAAAACTGATTAACTTCTTAGATAAAACAAATGGATGTACATTTTTTATGTTAGCAGGCTCAACCATATAAACACATGGGAATAACAGTCCCTAATCTAAATAGTTAGATTAATAATTATGTGGAGGTTTAATGTCACCACACAACTGAATATTTTATTGATGTGAGATTAATATGAATAGAAGGAATTTAGCTAGGACAAAGCATATCCAGGCATTTTTTGGCCCATAGTAAATCCCTTCCCTAAAACTTTTAAGGCTACTTATATGTTGTTTTTACTCTTGACAATGTCTCTCTTTTTACTTACTATATTTTACTATATATTTACTTTCTCTTTTTATTTATTATGTTTATTATTTATTTTGGCTCCAGTAACTGATCAACCCAGTTAAACAACCAATACATTGAGGGAAAGAATTGGTTTGATGGCTCAGTTAATGGACAAGTACTTTTCGGAATTTACTGTTGCCTGGACTTTACTGTAATCCTTGTTTTATTAATTATACTACTTTTGGATGTATAATACCTGATTTTACCATTGTTTTTCCTTCTTTTGTGCTGTTATATATTGACTCACAGATCATTTCCCATGTTTATTGAGACGTCCAATCAGCATCCTACCAGTTCTTTCATTCCCTTATTCCCTTCCCCAACAATGCACTTTGATTTTGTTGAAGAAGTCTTCAAGCACTTGAATGTTCTTCTGATTCCTTTTACCCCATTGGTTCTTCAGTGTCTTTTTTTTTTTTTTAAGATTTTATTTATTTATTTGACAGACAGAGATCACAAGTAGGCAGAGAGGCAGGCGGAGAGAGAGGAAGGGAAGCAGGCTTCCTGCTGAGCAGAGAGCCCGATGTGGGACTTGATCCCAGAACCCTGAGATCATGACCTGAGCTGAAGGCAGAGGCTTTAACCCACTGCACCACCCAGGCACCCCTGGTTCTTCAGTGTCTTATATTCTGTAGTTGTATGCCTATTCTTTGCTCAGTATTCCTTAATGGAATCACTTGTACTGTAATTTCAGTTTATGGATTGGATGGTGCTGTTATCATCCCCTGGATCCAGGGGTGGACATGTGACCATGTGTGGCCATCATAATACTCCGTTTCTTTAGTCGTAATTCTTCATTTAGGGGTGGACATGTCAATCCAGATTTGGTTGCCTTTACTGGGGAAGAGGCACCCACTTTCTTTTTTCTTTTCTTCTAAACATTTTTATGTATTTATTTGTCAGAGTGAGAGAGAGCACAAGCAGGGGGACTGACAGGCAGAGGGAGAAGCAGGCTCCCCACTGAGCAAGGAGCCCACTGGGGGACTTGATCCTAGAACTCTGGGATCATGGCCTGAGCCAGAGGCAAAAGTTTAATGGGCTGAGCCAACCAGGTGCCCATAGGCATCCACTTACTCTTGGGATTTCTAAATTGGTGAAAGTTAAGCCTCTTCCTGTTGCTGATCATTTTGGCTACTGCTCATGGAGAACCTGTCGGAGAATGAAGCCCACACAGATAGAAAAGCGGAGCTGATAGAGTTAGGTCCCAGTTCAGATATACCTAAAGGGATACCTACTCTTTCAATATTCAGTTTCATGAGCCAGATGATTCCTTTTCTCCCCTATGCCAAATTGAGTCCTAAAAACTTCCCCTTCTTATCTAGACTGGATACCATTTCTTTTTTCATCTCTCTCTCTTTTTGCTAGCTCTTTGCTTTCTCTTACACAGATATTTTGCCACTTTACATGCTTGGGGTCAGTCCAACTCACCCTCTTCATGTCTAAACTGCTGACTGCTAGTAGTATCAGGGAACTACTAAAGTTGGTGCCACTACAACCTTGTGATTCTCATTTTTAGGTGGGCCCTTGATGCTGCTTGTTGAGCCCTGATTCTGTACCAGGAGCTTTTCTAGGCACCGAGGATACAGAAGAGTATATGTTAGTTAAGACTGCTGCCATGTGAAACATTCTGTTAAGTCAAACAGTCAAGCAAAAATGCAAATGAGTGCATGATGTAATTTTAGGCAGTGACACATGAAGAAAAAAACACAAAGTCTGGGGCTAGAGAGTGATGTAGGGTTTGGAGGTTATTTCATATGAGGTAGCAAGGCAAGTCTTCTTGACAGCTCTTTGAATAGAAACTTGGATGAAGTGAGGGAATCAGTCATGCAGGGTCTCCAGTAAGGAACAGGAAGCCCAATGGCCCTAAAGCAGAAATGAACATGGGATGTCCCAATGATAAAAATGGAAGGTTCATGTGACTGGAGTATAGGTGAAATGGAAGGAAATGAGACACGTCAGAGGCAGACCATGGTTTGAACACACAGAGCTAAAAACCTCCTGAAATCTCTACCTGGCTGTGATGTTCCCACATTAAACAGAACTGGTCTAAAGTGAATTTCTTAAGATTCCCTCTTACCCACCAACTTCTCTTCTCTCTGTATGTCCTATCTCAGCAACCTGGAACGACTCTATGGGCACCCAAGTCGGAGCCATCACGGTCCTCCTTTTTTTAATTCTTGCCTTTCCTCTGATCACTCACCAATTCCTATCATTTCCACCTCTTAGATTTAGTCTAAATTTGCCCTCCAGCCTCTCTGCTAGTATCTTGACTCAGGCCCGTATCATTTCTCTCTTGGGTAGTGCAGCGACTCCTCATCCTCTGTTTTTGTCCCTTTGCAGTTCATTCTTCCTATCACGATGGTTTCTCTAAAATGCAGATTTGATTTTATGACTCCATTTTATACAATCTTCTAATCGTCTGTTTCCCATGGCATGCTTTTCAAGCCCCTTTGCATGGCATACAGATCTTTCACAGACTGGCCCCTGCCTACCTTTCAGCTCCTTCTTCCCCGACCATCTCTCCTCATTTTTTCCCTGCTTTACTCGAATGTTGCCTTGCTCTTCACTCTGCACACTGGCACTCTCCCTCTGGAATGACACTACAGCTTTTGCTTTCCTGGTAATGCTACCTATTTGGCAAGTCTTAGCTCCAGGGCTCCTTTGTATCTCTTCCTACAGAACTCCACATCTAGCCATGCTCTAGTCGTTTTTACATTGTTCTGCAACTGTTTGTGTGTCTGTCTTTTGAAGGCAAACTCTCGGAGGGCAAATTATTTTGGGGAGGACCATTTCTTTCTTTCTTTTGCCTAGTGCATAGCATAGTATTGGCACACAGTGGTTACTCAGTGATTGTGAACAAACAGGGCTACTATAATGTTCATGAAATTTTCTTTTTAGAAACACATTATAACTGTCATTCAAGAATACAGTATTTTTTTCAAAAGATTTTTATTTATTTATTTGACAGAGAGAGATCAGAAGTAGGCAGAGAGGCAGGCAGAGAGAGAGAGAGGAGAAAGCAGGCTCCCTGATGAGCAGAGAGCCCGTTGCGGGGCTCGATCCCACGACCCTGGGATCATGACCTGAGCCGAAGGCAGAGGCTTAACTCACTGAGCCACCCAGGCACCCCAAGAATGCAGTATTTTTTATACAGGCAATTGAGACTTTTATTTTACCATTCTCTTTGTCCTTACTATATAAAAAGATTCACGTGTACATAAGGCACACAAGCACTAACACATTTATATCCATAGATCTCTTGGAAGTCCATCTATAACCTAGTTGTTTAACCTATTTAGGGCATTGCTTCAAATTTATTTTTTCAATTAATAAAATTGTACCCTTTGTGGTTATCACTCCATGGGGTGTAAGCACAAAATTTAAAACTTCAATTAAAATACATAAAACAAAACAGCAGCAGTTAAAATAATATATTTGAAAAATCTTAGCTTAAAATGATACCACAATGGGGAAGGACAATTTAAAAAGACACACACACACAACATGCACACAGAAGCAGCTAGGAAGAATAAAATTGTTGATGATTTTAAAATAATCTTTTTTTGTATCATAAAAAACAGATATGGATATACACTTTGCCCTTTTGAATTATTTTGTGGGCAATGTCTCATTCCTAATTGAGTAAATAGTCAGTATTCATATCACATTGTTAAAAAAAAAAACTGAGAGATTCAGTCACTATCTTTAAGTATTTTTGATGACAGGAACTTTTTAATCACAACAGGAGGGTGCCAATAGAAACCTAGAGATTGAGACTGAAATCCTTTATGGAGAGAACTACATCTTTTTTTGTCAAGTAAGAATTCTACTTACCCTGGCATTCTGGCTGGCTTTGTCTTTAATGCTTAGAAGTAACCAGGGATCTTTTGCCTTTTCTTTCACTATAAATTATATTGTTTGGGGCTTCTGGCTAAAAAGTAGAAGTTGAACAAAAAACATTTATCTGGCCACTAAAAAAAAATCTTAACAATGAGGTGAGGGGACATAAAGGCTGATCTACCCAATTCCAGGGATTGTTGACAGAAGGTTTTTACCTAAACATTTTATTCTAAAACAAACAAACAAACAAACAAACAAAAACGTTATTCAAATGCCCTGAAGTGAAGTAGGTTTTGTTAGCCTCTGGATAAAATTTCAGGTGGTTTTCCAGCACTCCAATAAAGTAGACAGTTTTTGAGAATATGTTATGTACAAGATCCCATGGGAGTTAGAAGGCAGAATAAGTTATGCTGCCTGCCTTCAAGAGGTTTATAACTCTGTTGGGGTAAAGAAAGTGTGCATATGGATAGAATATAGGCAGGTTAAGCCTAGCGGATTATGTACACATGTTTATCTTTTACTGTCCTGAAATACTACTACAATGAGAGTAAAAAAACCTAAAGAGACATGAGGCATTCCAGAATGGGAGTGGATACAATAGAGCAAACCATTTTTAGAAGATAGGAATGAATGAAAGAAGTGGCAGAGGTAGGAAACTGATTCTAAGTGTCTATAGATGGTAATGGCACAGACCCCCAGAAAATCTCAGAAATTAAAGATATTTGCTATCACTGAAGACAGATATAAAGCATGGAGTTGAAAACAGGGGGAATTGGTTGGAAATTGCTATAACAAGATACTGTAACTCCTTATTCCGTCTTTCCTCTCCAATGTTGACAGAAAGCAGAGGTTTTATTTTTTAAAAAAAATCAAACTGGAATCTCATGTGAATGGTGAGAGAAAAGATATTATATGGAAAAGTGGACAACTAAGTGAAAGTCTTTATGCTGAGTGGTTAAGCCTCCCTGACCTCCAAGAGCTACTTGGCTGAAAGAAGCAGCTCCCAGGCAGGAGGGTGGAAAATCTTCTCTGGAGGTTCTGAACTGTCATGGAGTGTCTGTATCTGTCTACAGAGACTGATCTAAATCACTCATACAAAGGGCTACGTCTCTAGCCAGCCCTGAAACCTACCCAAAAACAAATTCCACCTTACATGGTTTCTAAACAACTTTTTCGTGTTTTACTCTTAAATGTGAATGGGCAACAACTCTTCAGATATGTGAGGATAGCCTTTAATAAGAAACACAGAGGAAAACGTGTGTGAGAGAGCGTGTGTGAGAGGGAGAGGGAGAGAGAACAAAGAGAAGCTCAGAGGAAAATGTAGATAAGACGGGAAACAGAAGAAGTGCATCTTTCTCTGCTTCAAAGTCATTAGTAAAATCTTAGAGAGCTGAGAGAATGTACTATATCTGTGGATTAAGAACAAGAGGGCGTTAAAAAGAACACTTAGAAACATCAAACAAAAGAACTCTTGGAAATTAAACACAAGATAGTCAAAATAAAAAAACAAAACAAAACAGTAAAAAGTTTGGAAGTTAAGACCGTTTTCCAGAAAGTATAAGAGAAAGACAAAGAAATGGTCTTTTAAAAGGCAAGAAAAGATAAGAACATTCGAAGACCAATCCAGAAAAACCAGTATCTGACTCATAATATTTCCATAAAGAGAATGGGAAGGAAATGAACAAAGAAATAGTATAAGAATACTCTCAAGAACTAAAAGGCATACATTTCCACACTGAAAAAGCTCACTGAGTGCTCAACACAAGGGCTAACAAAAGATCCACACCGGGGCGCCTGGGTGGCTCAGTGGGTTGGGCTGCTGCCTTCGGCTCAGGTCATGATCTCGGGGTCCTGGGATCGAGTCCCGCATCGGGCTCTATGCTCGGCGGAGAGCCTGCTTCCCTCTCTCTCTCTCTCTGCCTGCCTCTCCGACTACTTGTGATCTCTCTCTGTCAAAGAAATAAATAAAATCTTTAAAAAAAAAAAAAAAAAAAAAAAAAAAAAGATCCACACCAGCACACCTCACTGGGAAATTTCAGGACAAGTCTGGAAAGAAGATTCGTAAATCTTTAAAGTAGCTCACGTACAAGGATCAAGAATTATAATGACATCAAGCTTCCTAGTAGCAACAATGGAAACTTAGGAAACTCTATCCATTCAAAGTATAGTAAAACATACACATTTTGCACACAAGATCTCAGAAAATGTGCCTCCTTTTGCAGAAGCCACTTAGGACTTACTCTAAGAAATTGAGGGCGTAATTATGATCAAACAGAACTTGGGCACAAGACAATAGGGATTCCGCATAGGAAGAAGAGGAGAAATACTGGGATGACAATAGAGCGGCAGGATTACTGGAGGAGCTGTCTAGGAGGGAGCTGGGGAATGAACGTTTCTAGAAGCGCTGGGGCAGGAAACTGCTGTTTTTCATTCTAAGGTGGCATGATCAATTCACTTTAAATTGTTCAGTTTTTCCCTTTTTTCCACTTGGATAAAAATTCGAGTTAAATCAAGAATGTCTCAAAACAAAAGGATGCTATGTACTTTCAGATTTGCAAACATGGTGCTTTGGCTATTAAGGAAGTAAAGATTCATTCTGCGGGAAAGCCGTTTTCATGGAGAACGATGAGCATGGCAGAGATTTGGTGTTTGGCAATCATCCCACACACCTCTGCATGTGTCAGACTCCCTTGCAGGTAGACTGGGCCCGTGGGATTGGGTTGTGGCCAATGGGATGTGAGTGGAAGAGATGTAAGTCATTTGTGGCCCTGGCCCTTAAAATTGTCCTGTAAAATCCTATCGATATTTCTTTCTTGGTGGTCATAGCCTTGGGGCCCAGATTCCAGATGGCGAGGAGAGTGCTTGACCCACGTATGACTTTGTGTGAAAGAGAAACGTACTTTATTGTGTTAAGCCACTGAGATCTGGGGCTTCACTTGTTAACCCATCACGCTTTGTGGGCTATTACGGAAGGTCAGAGGCAGCATGGAGTCGTCACTAAAGGCAGGAATTCTGGGATGGGACTAACTGGGTTCAGATCCTAGTGCTTCTGCTTACTCATTGTGGGATCTTTACCAAGTTAATTTTAATGTTTCTGGGCCTCACTGTCCTCATCTTTAAAATTAAGGTAGCAGTAGTACCTATCTCATAAGGTTGCTATGATGATTCAATAATTTAACATGTAAAGCACTCACAGCAGTTTTTATTTATTTATTTATTAAAGATTTTATTTGTTTATTTGACACACAAACAGAGATCACAAGTAGGCAGAGAGGCAGGTAGAGAGAAAGAGAGGAGAAGCAGGCTCCCTGCTGAACAGAGAGCCCGATGTGGGACTCGATCCCAGGACCCTGAGATCATGACCTGAGCCAAAGGCAGAGGCTTTAACCCACTGAGCCACCCAGGCACCCCCTCACAGCAGTTTTTAGCGCACAGTAAGTTCTTGTGAGTGTTGGCTATTATTATTCAAAATAGGGAAGGGAGAAATGGCATCATGGGGGGAAATAATAGGATGAAATGGGATGATAAGTTCCCTCCGAGGTATGGCATACAAAAGTAGAAGTGGGATATAAAGACTATTGGGGTACATAGGCTAGCGTACTTATTAGGGTTTGATCTGGGGAGGAGAGCCTCTAAGAGGGATGTGGTATAAGGGATTTCTTAAACATTCGACTGCACGTGATTTGGAGTGCTGGGGGTCTCTGGCAGGTTGTTGTTTGATTCAGGGGTGGAAGGCTAGCAGGACTGACGAGTGGAAGGAGATGGTGGATGTAAAGAGGGCAAGAGCAAAGACCAGTGCTGCTTTGGAAGCTTCAGCTATCACTACATCCAACCCTTTTTTTTTTTTTTCTTTAAGATTTTACTTATTTATTTGACAGAGAGAGAGAGAGAGAGAGAGAGAATGAGAACAAGAATGCGGGCACACATGAGCAGAGGAAGCAGCAGGCAGAGGGTGAGGGAGAAGCAGGTTCCCTGCTAAGCAGGGAGCCCAATGTAGGGCTGTATGTGGGACTCTATCCCGGGACATTGGGATCATTGGGATCATTGGGACTTGATCCCGGGACACTGGGATCATGACCTGAGCTAAAGGCAGATGCCCAACCAACTGAGCCACCCAGGCGCCCACACCACATCCAACCTTGAGGTGCGTGCCCTGGAGAAGGATGATAGGGAGATCCAGCAGATTCAGCATCAATGTGTGTGGATGGCAGTGGTGCCGGGTACCCTGTACTGACTGACTTTCAGAACGCAGTGGTTCTTATTTTGTTTGGGGTTTCCAAATCCAATGAAACTTTGTCTTGTGGTCAGCTAACCCAGAACCATATAAGGAATAGACTTTGGGAAATGTAGGTCCAGATGGGGATCAAGTTGTACAGAGGGACTCTGGATGCCAGGCTGATGACTTTGGGCTTTCCTGTGTTGGCTCTGGAGGGCAGTTGAAAGCTGACAAGATTCATAGGAGATTCAAAATTGGAAGCTATAGAACCCTCAGCTAAGTTGCTTTTGAGGATGTTGATATGTTGTTAGAGTTGATTTTATTTGCTCTTTATTGCATACCTACTCTGTAGTTGTAAATCAGTTCTGCCTTGTTTTATTACTTAGGAAGACTCACTACATTTGTGGGTTGGTTTCTTGTTGTTGTTGTTGTTCATAGAAAGTAATCTTTGTCACTAGTCCATATCGATAATTCCAGGGAAAAGAGATTTAGACATTAGGTACGATTCAGTGTCATTGCCAGTAAAATAGTAATAATATCATCTGTTTTTAAAGTGCTTTGGGGCTTTTGGAGGACAGGTATTGCTGGATGTAGGTATAAAGTTAAAAAGGAAATTTAAGATGAATGATGCTTTTATGGTGATGGCTGAATAGTGTGTTTCACAGGGACAGGCGAGCGGCCATGTTTAAGAAAAATGAACGTTGTTACTTAATGGCACAAGCTGTCCCAGTTTAATCCTTCCAAAGAGTAGTTCTCTTTTTGGCAGCACTGGAAACAAAGGTGTAGTGACTCTCCATACAGAACTGCCGACAACAGGATTGTCATGGCAATAGATATGCTCTTCTCCAACTATTGAAATTCTCTCATCCTTCAAGGTTCACATGTACCCCATTCCATCATTGAAGACCTTTCCGATGGCTTCATTGAGGAGGCATATTCCCTTTAAGTTTTGTGGTACTATGTGTTAGATTTTGAAAATTATTCTCATTATACATGGCTATCTTTCCACCGACATGCAGAGCAGGAGACAGGGAGATCTGGGTTTGACTCCTAATTTTCTGCTTCCTGTGTGATCTTAGGCAGGTAGTTAACATCCCTTGGATTCACTTTCAGTTTCCTTAAGCTTTAAAAATTTCACTGAAGAACCTACCACATAGGTGTAAAATGAACACTAGTCTCTTCATTATGCATTTTCTTTCTTTACATTTATTACAGTATCTCCAATTGGCTTTAATCACTTTAAAGGTAATCTTTAATCATTGTTAGAACAAACAAACAAACAAACAAATCTCAATCGTTGTTAACTCCTTCTCAGCCTTCAGCCCAGTGGCTGACTGTAGGCATTCGATGCGACGCCATGATGAACAGAGAAGCAAGAACACGGAGGCAGCCCACTCTGGCTGGGGTGCCAGCTGAATAAGGCTGCTGGGATGGAGGCCGATTCCTCGTCTGGAGTCTTGATATGTACTTTCCTGGGGCACGTCTGGTTTTATCAGAGAATTAGGCTGCACCTCTCAGTGGAGCTTCTGTGGTGACATCCGTTGCTGAAGGTGAAACAAAATCAAAAGTACTTCTGGAAAGAACAGAAAGGAGCTCTTGAGGTTTCCCCATCCCCAGTTTTCACCAGGACCCGGGGGATGCTTTCAGAAGTGGAGCATGATGGAGTGTTGGCTCCCAGAAGTCCACCTTCCTGTCTTGAGCAGAATATCAAAGCGAAGGCGGCCTTTCTGAGAGAGCTTCCTCCCATGCTGGGCCCTGCTGAAAGACCATTATTAACCCCACCAATTCATGTCCAAGTGGCATCAATCATTTGGGTCACACAATGCCTGACTGTAAATTATGACATTATCTCGGAGTAGGAAGGTGATAATAATAATCATCATTAAAAAAAAAAAAAAAAAAAAAAAAAAAGAAAGCGCCCGGCATGGCCCCGTCCGGCTGAGGACCTTCGCCGGATCTGTCATATTTGTTTTGAACATGAAAGGCTCGGCTGTTCCCTTGCAGGCCCATACATCACGAGGCCTGTCATGGGTTTCTGTAGGACCGGTTGACACAGCTCAGAACAGCAGCTGCTGGATGGCTTTGGGGAGCCTGACTCGAGAAACAGTTGCTGGGGTCCAGGGACCACAAGCATTCTTCCAAAGACTGACATCCTGTTGTGCTGTCCTGCCACTGCCCTCAGTAAGTCACAACGAGGAGTAAACTGCTGTCACCGAGATGAAAGGCCCCCTTCCTCTGATCTCTCCACTACAAAATTACTTCAGTGCCACACTGTATTTTATGTCAATACCTATTTTATTTTTCAAAATTGAAAAAGATATAAGTACATTGTTCCCTGAATTCCTGATGCTCCGGGTAACCTAGCAACTGACTATGCCACATAGCATACAACAGAATATTATCATGCACTCCACTCAGCTAACAAGCAAGCAGCCCAGATTTCCCTTGCAGATGATTTAGGCTAAATTAACGGTTAATAGTTGCTATTAATATTAAAAGTAATAATAACCTCCCTTTTTCATTTCTCAGAGCTAGATTTGTAGGGAAGAATGCTTGGCTCTAATTGTACATGTGGGAGCAGGTTTTTCACTGAGCCTACATCTTCCAAGCGATTTGCATGGGATTTAGGTAGCCAGCAGCATGCTGCAAAGTGATAATCAGATGAAACGGGTGAATACATTCAGGACACTTGGAAACCACGCAAAATTTTCAAGTTCAAAATGGACTCACGCTTTCCACCTCTGGGAAGATGCCGTCAATACAGGGCTTGTGTGTGGTGATCAGGCCATTTAGCCAAGCTGACACTGCCTCCTCATCCTCAGAGGAGGCTGCCAGGAAGTCCTCTGGCAAACAGGTCTAGGACAAGAGTGAAGCCAGAACAAGCATCAGGGTCAGGGAGAAGTTCGGGGAGTTTTGACCTGAAAGAACATGGCGAGGTCATGGCACAGAGCAAGAGTCTGCTGGAGAATGGCAGAGGTTACAGGGAAGGGAGGAAAGAGTGAAACAGAAGTTGGCTAGAACAAAGGAGGAGAAAAGGACGTGTCCGGGACCAAGGAGGTGGAGCATCAGACACCCAGAGCCTCACTAAACAGGAGGTGGGGGGGGCTCTTTTTTGGTAATAGACGAGTAGGTCAAGTGTTGGAGGGTAGGTATCGAGCACCAGCTTTTTTTTTTTTTTTTTTTAAAGATTTTATTTATTTATTTGACAGACAGAGATCACAAGTAGGCAGAGAGGCAGGCAGAGAGAGAGGAGGAAGCAGGCTCCCCACTGAGCAGAGCCCGATGCGGGGCTCGATCCCAGGACCCTGGGATCATGACCCAAGCCGAAGGCAGAGGCTTTAACCCACTGAGCCACCCAGGTGCCCCTTGAGCACCAGCTTTTATGTCCGCTTGCCCTTCACTTAGATTTCCTTTCTAGTTGACCCACCTATTTGTGTTTTGTGAAAATAAGCTACTTAGTTAAACATACAGATGTGCAAACACACACACACACACACACACACACACACACACACACACACCCAATTTTCATTAATGGAGTCTTGTGAATAATTCACTGTTCGCTTGCTCTTCTTTCCCTCCCTTGAAAAGCAATCAATTTAATTTGGTAGCTTCTTTCCTGAGCCACCGGAACTTTGAGAAGCTGTTGCAACTTTCTTAGAACTCGGACCTCAAAAAGAACCCTTGAAAAGTCCTGCTGTTTCTCTCCTTAACTAGTCACCTCAATCTGAAGAACTAAGGGCCTTTCATTTTGAGTACGTCCTGCTGCTTTTTAATAACCTACGAGTGAATTAGGCATTTTTGCCTTCAGGTTACAGCTGTTGCAAAGAATGTTTCCTTCCAATCATGAAGAAAATAGTTTAATACTTTCCGAGACTCTGAACAACCTGTGATATGAAAAAAAAAATGCCCATTTTCTCATCTAAATTTAATTAACTTCATTTGCAGATATCGGTGTAAAAGCTGATTCTGAAAATACTGTTGTTTTTCCTTCATTAGAACAAAAATTTAAGAGCACGTTTTGCTTGCCAATAGGCCACAGCAATTTTACTTATTTAAAAAGCATTTTAGATATTGTAATCAAGGAACAGCCTTTCCTGTGTCTGGTTTCTAAGCACTCACAGTTTGTGCCGAT
Organism: Mustela nigripes; assembly: GCF_022355385.1. NCBI lineage: Eukaryota > Metazoa > Chordata > Mammalia > Carnivora > Mustelidae > Mustela > Mustela nigripes. The sequence continues at coordinate 111,304,199 of NC_081568.1, read as the reverse complement.
TAAGTAGCAAACCATTTGGTTGCACTCCTTGCCACCGGGGATCTGACAGGACACTAAATATCATTGCAGTGCAGCAAAGCATGGAGATGCTCCGAGGACAGCAGAGCCGAAAACACGAATACAATGTATAAGCTTCTGACTGGATGGGAGAAGGGCGATGAGAATCTGGCAATCAGCAACAGTCGGAATTGTGCCATATTTGGACTTGCTCAGTTTTAAGAAAAGTATTTTAGAAAGCAGAGAACTGGTGTGGTGATTTTTTTCCCTGCAACCACTGAAGGATCAGCCGCTTAAAAAAAAAAAAAAAAAAGTCCTATTAATGTATTGATGCCCAGACACTTGTAAAAGCCAGACCACCCACGGGGAATGTGTTCTTGTCAAAGCCGCGGTGGAGTGACCTGTGCATTGGAGGGTTTCTGTTGCTGAGGTGATGGGATGGGAGGCTGGCAGAGATGGCTGCCTTCTGAATTTCCAAGAACCCATCCGGGCACTGGCCCAGAAAGGGTGCATCCCTCAGTGCCTTAGAATTAGTCAGCTAATTGTTCCAGGTATGGAATTGTGCAGAGGTTGTGGCTTTAAGGGTTGCTCCAAAAGCAGTTAACTTTTCCCAATTCTTTTTTTTTTTTTAAAGATTTTATTTATTTATTTGACAGACAGAGATCACAAGGAGGCAGAGAGGCAGGCAGAGAGAGAAAGGGAAGCAGGCTCCCCGCTGAGCAGAGAGCCTGATGCGGGGCTCTATCCCAGGACTCTGGGATCATGACCTGAGCCGAAGGCAGAGACTTTAACCCACTGAGCCACCCAGGCGCCCCAACTTTTCCCAATTCTAATACGGCCTTTGTTAAAGAGAACATTGATATATAATGGAAAAATATTAGGAGAGCAGCTGAGAAATCCTGGGATAGATGATGAAGACAACTGACTGAAATGTTCATGGTTTTGGTGTATTGTAGCTAGAGAGAGTCACTGTCAGTGAGGCGACTGTGGTCCTGTTATCATCTAGAAAAAGCTGTGAACAGATGGACATCGTTTTAAAAAAAGACAGTGGCTTAAAAATAGAATTTGAACTTTGTGAGTTGAGTATAGTAAATTGCCAATATTACGAAAAATGCCAAATACTACCAAAAAAATCCTTCAAAGTTCCATCTAGACAGACCAAAATAGGATCCTCCCGGGCTCATGGCAGGGGTGCTGTTAGTAAGTGAACAGTAGCCCCCGTGCCCATGAGTGAGCGCACGTGTGCAGCTCAGGATGAGGTTGATCCTGGCCCCAGCTCCCACCCAGTCCAGCTTAGCACTACCCGCAGAGCGCTCATTAACATTACAGGGTTAGAGGAGCTGCTTTTGGCCTTCTCAGCTGGGTGTCTGTATGTTAAACGCAGACACTTGGAGTGGATATCATTTAACCCAAAGAAATATGAAGTTGTGATGGCATTCTGGACATGCCCGTGTGGGAGGTTTATTCTGATGGGAGGAGACAAGCCTGATATCCCTCAAATTATTTCATGCCAGCAAACGGCCTACAAGTGTAACCGCACTCTTTCTGTTGAGTGCCAAAGTCATTCTAATACATTTGTTGTCCCCAAACTTTTTATCAGAACATTCAACTTAGTCAAAATCTACCGTTTGAGACCTAGAATTTGCCTGTCTACAGATGCTGCCTTCTTATATTTTCAGTTCAAGTGACTTGTTGAAAGAAGATAGCCTTAGATTAGAGACCCTTTTTAGCACCTTGGGGAAGTCTTTTTTTTTTTTTTTAAAGATTTATTTATTTATTTTAGAAAAGAGAGAGAGCACACATGGGTGAAGGTGGGGGGAGGGCAAAGGGAGAAAGACTGAGTGTGGAGCCTGATCTCACGATCAGGACTGGGACTCGATCTCACGACCATGACATTATGACCTGAGCTGAAACCAAGAGTCAGACACTTAACTGAAGGAGTCACCCAGGTGTCCCGGGAAACTCTAGATAAAGACAAGGATAGGCGATGTATATGCGATATCATTTTACTCTGATTAAAGCTGATATAATATGCTTAGATGAAGCATCAGAAGGTATTAGAGGGTAGCTCGATATACCGAACATACAATTAAAATAGTACAGTGTTTAAGCAATATTCTTCCTGTCAGCTATGATTTTGGTGCACGTCCGACAACAACCGACAAATAGCCAACCACCACAACAGAGCAAGACCCTTCTGTGATTCCAAATTAGATACTATTATTAAGTGTGTTTAAAAAGCAGGGTCCTGATTTTCCTTCACCCATCTCCCTGGTCCTTTCTCAATTTCTTCTCTCACCATCTGCCCCCTGTTGGAATCAGTCAGATGCATTCTGGTAAACCAGGAATGTCAATGCGATGTTCCTGCTTCCAAAGGAGCAGCTCCCGACTTTGGGGCTGCAGGATGCTGGGGTTGGTAGCCCTCCCAGCTGTCCTGAACATGGAGAACACGTGGTGGGTATTGATGATCTCTGTGCTTGCAGCTTTCCTAACAAATAAACTTCGTTGTCTCTGAGCACTCCACACAGTACCTTTCTTATGTGACGTGGTGAGTGGTCTGTCCTAAAATTCAAGCTAGGCTATTTGCCTGGATTTTGTGTCACGTGTGAAATGGCAAATAATGGGAAATCAAGACCGCATAGTCTTCCTAGAGGAGATGGTCTGGTAGACAAGAATCCAGAGCACTGGGAGAGTACATGTGAGCTGTGAGGACCTACTTACCAGGCCAGCTCTTAGGAGTCTAAGATGCCCAGCATGGAGACCTGGATGTTTTCCCTTGTTCCTGAATAATTCAGTGCACTTCCTCGGGGCCCTGATTTCTTTTCAGACATGCAGTGGGCCTCAAAAAAACCTTGCTGGAGATGGTTTAAAATTTCTTTCCCAATCAAGATAGTCATATTATTCCAAACCAGAAAAAGAAAAAAAGTGGAATAAGGAAGCTGGTAATTGTGTTTCACCTGGTTTTGCCTTAGCCCTTTGCAATGAAGTATTTAAAATGGATGTAGGAAAAAAAAAAAAGAAAAAGAAAAAGTGAAAAGGCATTTTTGTTTTAAAAATAAAATACCTATCCCTGAATGGATACATGAACTATAGTCATAATCTTCCATTATTTTAAAAAGATTTTATTTATTTATTTGACAGACAGAGATCACAAGTAGGCAGAGAGGCAGGCAGAGAGGAGGAAGCAGGCTCCCCGCCGAGCAGAGAGACCGATGTAGGGCTCGATCCCAGGACCCTGGGATCATGACCTGAGCTGAAGGCAGAGGCTTTAACCCACTGAGCCACCCAGGTGCCCCAAGTTTTTGAATGGTATTTGTAAAAATGCCAGCTATGGGGGTCAATGACTGGTACTGGGAATTAATTAGTTCACACTTTCTAATGTTTGCAGTTTCTTTCATTCAAGGAGTACCACCCTGGCATAAGCTAGAAATCCTCCCCAAACCTGTACCCATACGTATACAAATAACACCTTTACCAGTGAAGTCCATTAGTTCCAGTCCAAATGGCAGACAACCGAATTAGAGCTCAGCGGCCGGGTCTGCTCTGGTCATCTCCCTCAAAGGGGCATTTACTCGGCAGGAGGACAATGCAAGACGCCAACAGGGTTAATTGCAGCCACACGTAGGTTTTCTCCTTGGATGACAGGGCGCTGCCTTAAAACTGATCCACGCACTGTCAAGGGACTAATTCTGGGCTTCCTTTCAGCCCCACCCTCATCCCGTGACAGACTGCTGCTACCTCCAGGCCCCCGGACACCCTCGCCTGGCTTTGCATGAAGTGTGGGAACAGGCGTGGAGCCGGGTCAGAGGGCACAGAGCCAATGTCGCTACATGCGTGTCTCCGCTTTTGTACTGGTCCTGGCCTTGTCCTACTTTATGCAGATTCCACCTCTGCGAGATCCAGATTGTGCCATATGGGATTCCTGTGTATTACTAGCGAGGACACATGCCTGTGGGAACTATTCTAATGAAGGACCAACCCAGACACTGCTGCCTGAACAGTTGCTTTTCCCAGGAGAATTTCCATAAGGGGGGCTGAGGGGTGACGTCTGGGGGCAAAGACATTCTCAATGTCTGGGAAAAGAGCTGTGTGTCTGGTTCTTTACAGAGTGTGTGTACGGAGATGGAAGTTTTAGGGTAGAGTTTTCTGAAGCAAAAAAAAAAAAAAAAAATTACTTTGTTTCCTTTATATTTCTTTTCCCCTTATTTTTTCTCCTGTCTTCACTTTGTTCTTTTATTACCATTATTTTGTGTGTGTGTGTGTGTGTGTGTGTGTGTGTGTTCACACGCACGTGTGCATGCACTCATGGTCTTTTGTATTTGCCTTATCACTTCTGATGTTTGTCTTCCGTCTAATTATGCTTAATTTTAAAATGTCATGCTTGGATTTTCTCTCTGATAGATTCTGTTGCTTATCTGTTGTTTCAAGTCACACTTCCTTTGCAGATTCTGCATTCCTTTATCAACCCTCCTGTATTTTGAAGCTGTACCTCTTCCTCTCTTCCTCCTATGGGTTATAACTTTGTACATCATCATCGATGCTCCTCCCTCTTTTTCTAGACCCTGCTGTTTACAGCTGTTGTATAGTTTCACTTATTTTTTGATGGAAGCGTTCCTTTTACAGTTACTGAATAAAAATAAAAACAAAAGATGTCCTTTTTTGCCTTTTTTCTCTGTTTTCTTCTCACTCCTCTTTACATCCTTGCCCCATGTTTAAAGCATTTCACCTTTTCACCCACCTTTCTAATCCCAGAAGAATTCTTGCTTTCTATTGCATGGATGCACTCACCTCTAAATCCCAATTTTTCTGTACCCCCCCTTCTTATATTCTCTCCTCTTTTTAGTTCAAGTGAAGATTTTATTGATTGCATATTTTATTTTGCTTTGTCTAAATAATTATTATCCTCCGTATAATGTAATTACTTTTCAGAGCTTGAGATTGAGTCTTACATAGTCAAAAAGAGTACATAATTTGAAGTCAGATGATCTGGGTAGAGACCTGACCTAATCTTTTGTCATAGGTTCATTCATGTCCCTTTTTCACTTACCCATTCATTACTTACTGAATTTATTAAATATCTCTCAATATCTAGTCTGTGCCACCATGGTCCTGGGTAAATACCTATTCACTTAAGCCTATGATTAGCCTGATCTCAGAATTCTTCATTTGAAATAACCCTCTTCTAGATCGATTGACTCATTTTCGGGGGAACTCAGGCTTTCTTCAACAAGGACAATAATGCACCATGACCATTTTTCCTATGACAACTTTTCAAGTTGTGAATAGAAAAAAATATTGAGAGCTGAGACCTACAAGGTTTCCTCTGGCTTCCATTTTACAACTCCAAACGAATGGCTCAGTGTCTGTTTTCAGATAACCTTGGTCTTTCATAAAGACATATCCCTGGAGTTAGTTTCACTTGTATTTATAGCTGGAGGTGAATTGATAAGTAGGGCTTCTCTTTCCTGTGGATGTGATGTTTTAACAGGTGCTCAGGAGCTGCTTGGCTTCTTATACTGGTACTCCACAGTTAGAAATGCATTCCTTTAGCTTATGAAATACTTTTACATTATGTTAAAATATAAATAATCCTGGGATGGTAATATATCTAGTCATTAAGCCCTCATAAAAGATCTTCCCCCCTAAAAGATACATTTTGGTAGCCAGAGGAAGCCCACCTTAGGGGGAAAACTAGAAATTATAGGGTAGTTTTGTAGTACTAAAGATACAAGAAATGTGTGTTTTGCTTATTATCAACCCTACTACAAAAGTAACGATTTGCCATAGAGTGAAACTTATCATCATCCTTCATTGTCACAGTGTTTAAAGGTCTTGTTGAATCACGCTAGTTTTGGATAGGGCCTCCTTTGACTTTCAGAAATATCCCAACGTGATGAAATATATAGTTTTCCTATTTCTAAGTAACATGGTAGGGCAGAGGGAATAAAAACGAAAAATGTAAGAAAGGCATTCTTTTTATTGCTTTACATTTTTTTTATTATTTTCTTTGTACTTTATTTTATTGCTTTATTTATTTGCTTATTGTGCATTTATTGCCATAGTTTTTCATTTTTTTCAATTGGTATCTTTGATTATTTATTCATTGTCATTAGTGCTTGGTTTAACTTTGGGCACCTTTTCTTATTCTGACGTAAGAACAGACATATTCCTCTAATTCTCTGATCTGATGTCCTGTAAGGGATGATACATGACCTTCTCTTATATATATTAGAACTGACTTCAGTGAAACATTTATTGTATAAGAATAAAGAATAAAATGTTTATTCATGGTATAAAATCAAGACTAGGAGATTGAGGGTTTAATTTTGGCATTCGCCATTTATAGACTATATGATTCTAGACAAGTTAGGTAACCTTCCTGAGCCTCAATTTCCTCTTCTATAAAGTGGGGATAATACTGTTTATCTTACCAGGGATATTGTGAGAATTAATGAGATCGTGTACACAAAAGTTGCCACAGAGAAGCAGAACAAAAATATATGACCCCCTTTTCTTGTATGTATGGAATAATTTACAATAGGTTATTCTTGGGGCACCTGGATGTCTCAGTCAGTTGTATGTCTGCCTTTGGCTTAGGTCATGATCCCAGGATCCTGAGACAGAGCCCCAAGCCGAGATGCCTTGGGCTCCCTGCTCAGTGGGGAGTCTGCTTCTCTCTCTCCCTCTGCCGCTCCCCGTACTTTGTGCTCTTTCTTTCTCAAATAAATAAATAAAATCTAACAAAAAGTAGGTTATTCTTTAAAGACACAATCTCTAAAGAGTGACATAATTATACTTCAATTTATTGGTGTGAATATGCAGGTTCTTTCAGGGATTACCTTCCTGGTGCTGACTTCTGATTCTTTATTTCCATTGTTCCAGATGTCACTCTAAGATATTCCGAAAACATGGAGACATTCTTTCGAGTTCTATCAGGAAGCAGTATTACTGTGTTTTTGGCTAAAAACACAAATTCCCCAGATTTTCAAGGAAATGGTGATAAACATAGAACAATCATCTTTTAAATTATATTAAAAAAAAAAGAAAAAACAACAACAAAAAAAGACTTGAATTTCAAACAACTTTCCAGGATCTCTGGAAGTGCCCTATGATGCTCCTGTAGCTTCCGGTTTGCAATGCTCAGTGGTAGATTTTCAAACCAACAACAAGTAATCCCTTTGCTATCTCTCCCATTACCATGGCTTCATATCTCTCCATCTCCCATCACAGCTTTTGGAGAGAAAAAGGCCAAACTATTTTCAGTTTCCTCCTTTAAAAAATCCACTAAAATGTAATATGGAGAATATTTTTAAATTTTTACTTGGATTGAAAACCCACGTCAATGTGACTATGTAATTGAGACTGAATTTAGTTTAAAAAAATTTAGAAAAAAAATTCTCACCTGAGTTGAATTTTGCTTCCTTTTGTTGTTTACTCAAAATGTTGTGGAAGGCATTATCATATTAGAGTATGATGATTTTTTTAAAAAAAGTTGTATTTAGGCTAACTCTAGAGTCATACCAGAAGTTTACAGGAATGCCATGATTCAACCTAGATTGGGTGACATGTGAAAAAGATTTGGGCAGGGCCCCATCCTGACCGAAGAAAAAATTTATAGTGTAGGGATGGGATTGCTTCTTTCTACATCACCTATGTGGCTACATCACTGAAATACTTAAAAACATAGTCGGCATGCAATAGGATATTTCTTTGGCTGCTCTGCTGTTGGTTATTGGGCTAGATCGTGTGGTTGCAATTTAGTTGAAAGCCAGAAGGAAGTAATTTATTTTATCCAAGGGGTTTGCACAAAGGGGTACAGACACTTTAACAGATTTCTTATATACATCAGGCTGTACCAGTACTTGCACCATAAAGATGATATTTGTGTTCATCCTTTCAAAAGAGATTCTAAGCCCTGATTTTCCATTGCCGAAGGTGATAAGCTACTGTAGAGACTAAACTCAGAGAGCCACTAATCCACATAAAGGCCAGCAAGCGAAGAAGAGAGGCTAAGGTCATTGACTAGAAGCTATACTATTCTTTACTGATAGATGGGATGTTGGCTAAAGAAAGTTCTTTCATTTTCAGAACTACTCTGCCAAGGGAGAAAGCATGAACTTGCTACTAGAAAAAATAACCTTGTTTGAAATACAACTAAGTTATTTTTTGGAGTAGTCCTAAAAGAACGAAGCATGCTTCGTGTAAAGGAAATAATGTCCTTATATGTCCAACTTTTCCGTAGTCGTTTTCTTTGTCATCTCGGTTTCATTGAGTTACCACGTGTGCACTCACATGCCATGTGTGAGTGGCTAAGAGATACTTCTCTATTCAGAAAAATAGGTCAACTTTACTGGCTGATTCTGCAGTAGCTTATGTGTTAGTATATCCTATCCGCTTCTGCACTTTCCCATAGAGGAAGACTCGAATCGTTTGACCAAGGTGAAACCTTAAAAACACTTTTATTCTTTAAACAGAAATGGAACTCTTCTACTGTTTCCACTTCTAACGTGTAAGGAAGATAAGAGCCTTCTTGAATAGTGGCTTTTGTCAATCACATGTTTGGAGGGGCTTAAGGACCCACTGAGATGTCACACTTCTAGGAACACATTTTACACAAAGTGTGACTTACAGTTCCCCAGTGTTTGTTCTCTAGATTGCATTAGAAAATGAGGTAGGCCATGGTAGGGTACAGAATGTAGGTAAGAGATAACCTCAGAACATTTCCCTAACAAGGCCTTGGCTGGGTTCTGAACACAGATTTTTTTTTTTTTAATCCTCAAATGTTGTCTTTCATTATCAAAAACATTAAAATATGATGGATACCACTGACACGAACGGTTACTGTAATGGCATTATACATTGCCAAGCCCCTTCTAGCCTAGTGTAGTTTACCTTAGTGCAAATATTTTGTATTGCTTTTGATAGTGATTCCTGATGTACCCAATTCCCTGACCAATAAGACAAGTAAGTTAGTTATTTGTGAATTTAAGTCACATTAATACCTTCAGATCTGGGATACAAGAATTTATGAGTCAAGTTGCGTTTCAAATATAGTTGTATAATAAATTACCACAAACCTAGTAGCTTAAGATAACATCTGTTTTTAAACCAACGGTTAGAACAGTTACCTAACAGTTCTGTAGTCTGTCACTTCTTCAGAAGTCTGTCGCAGCAAGACTGGGTTTTTTGCTCAGGGTCTCACAAGCCTCAGGTTGAGGGGTTTGTGTGCTGTCTTCTTCCAAGCTCATATGGTTGTGGCAGAATTAAATTCCTGTGGTTATGGGACAGAAGGTGATATTTCCTTGCTGGTTAACAGCTGGAGCCTTCTTTCAGGTTCCTCCAGTCCCCCACATTCTTTGCCACGTGGTTCTCTCTGGAGAACCTCTCTCTGTTTCTCTCTGGAGAACCTCTCTCTGTGGTCCTCAATGGAGAATCTGTGTTGTGTCAGATTCCTCTCACATTTGAATCTCTCTCTCCTCTCTCTCTCTCTCTCTTTAAATGAAAAAGCTCTATCCCTTTTTAAGAACTCACCTAATTGGGTCAGCTCCACTCAGGTTGGTATTTTCTAGAGTCAACTGATTTGGGAATTAATTATATCTGCAGAAGCCCTTCAGAGTATAGTAGTTCTCCTCCCTCATCTGTGGTTTTGCTTTTTGGGTTTAGCTTTTTGTGGTTAACTGTGGTGGGGAAGCAGATCATCCTTCTGACAAATCATCAGACGGTCAGTAGTAGCTAACTCTACTTCCCAATGCCTATGTCATTCCCCTCACTCTGTCTCCACATAGGCATTTTATTATCTCCCATCATCACAAGAAGTGTGACTGAAGCACAATAAGCTATATTATAAGGGGCCCTTGGGTGGCTTGGTCAGTTAAGGGTCCAACTCTTGGTTTCAGCTCGAGTTGTGATCTCCTGGCTTGTGGGATTGAGCTCCATGTTGCGCTCCTGGCTTAGTGGGGAGTCAGCTTGGGGATTCTCTCCGTTGGCCCCTGCCCCCACTTCCTCTCTCTCTCTAAAACAAACAAATAAATAAATAAATCGTTTTAAGAAAAGATATTTTGAGAGACCACATTTATGTAATTTTCATTACAGTGTATTGTTATAATTATTGTACAGATAATTCTTGAATCCTGATGTTTGACCTAGTGATTTTTCAACTGTACAGTGGTGTGGAAATGATACCCTTTCAGTGGAAACTGAACTTTGAATTTTGTATTATGATCTTTTCCCGGGCCAGTGATCTACAGTGCAGTACTGTTGCGTGATGCTGGGCAGCAGCAATGAGCCACAGCTTCCAGTCAGCTACATCAGCTGGAGTGTAGACAACCCATATAGTTACAACCATTCTGTACCCATACAACCATACTGTGCTTGCATTAGAGTGCTCAATAAATTACATGAGCTATTCAGTACTTTATTATCAAATAGGCTTTCTGTAGATGATTCTGCCCAGCGGTAGGCTAACACAAGTGTTCTGAGCACATTTAAGGTAGGCTAGGCTAAGCTATGATGTTAGGTAGGTTAGGTGCATTAAATGTATTTTTAACTTAATTTCCAACTTATGATGGTATACTGGAATGTAACCCCATCATAACTTGGGGAAGATCTGTATTTTGTTATTAGTTAGTTAGGTTCTGAGTTGGATTAATTTAACTACATTATTTTGTTATTTAACTATATCTTATTTTAACTACAGAAAGAGTCCAGTAATAACAGAGGAACTTGGCCTCCACCTTGATGACCAGCATCAAAGAACTTTATGTTACTTTATTTAATCTTATGTAGTCCAAAAGAATCATGCCAATTTGGTTCAGTACTTTGATTGCTATAGATATAAAAATAATATATAAACTTATATATAAAATATATAAACTTTATGTCCTTGTAGGGGACACAAGGACAGTGATCTGCTTAAATCAAGCAACATTTAGTACTTGCTATGTTTTAGGTACAGTCCTGGATGATGGAGATAGAAATGGGGTGCTGTATCTCAAGTAAATTTCTTTTTTAAAAAAATTTTTTTATTATGTTACATTAGTCACCATTCAGTACATCATTAGTTTTTGATGTTGTGTTCCATGATTCATTGTTTGCATATAATTCAAGTAAATTTCTTTTTAAAAATATTTTATTTATTTATTTGACAGATTTCACAAGTAGGCAGAGAGGCAGGCAGAGAGAGAGGAAGGGAAGCAGGCTCCCTGTTGAGCAGAGAACCCAATGCAGGGCTCTATCCCAGAACCCTGGGATCATGACCCTTGCCGAAGGCAGAGGCTTTAACCCACTGAGCCACCCAGGTGCCCCTGAAATTACTGATACTATTTTATAAGAACTGAACAAATTAGGTAAAAATGTAGCTACATTTCTCTTTCATCATACATATAAAAATCAATTCCAGATGATAAAAAATAGAAGGGTTAACAATGAGAACTTTAAGTTATATGAGAATATAAGGTGCATATTTGTATTATTTGGGGGCAAGGAAAATTGTCTTAAGCATGATCCCTAAGCAGATGCCAACACAGAAAATGATAAACTCCATAGCCAACTCTTCTGCAGATCAGAAAACATTTTAAATAAAAGGGTAAGTTATGAAATAAGAAAAAATATTTCCACATATAACAGCAGAAATTTAATACCACTGCTGCATAATGAACTTTTACAAATCAGTAAGTAGAATGATTCAGGAAGACAAAAAGCAAAAAGAGTAAGAAATTCAAAATGAAGAAATAAGAATGACCTCCCTCCAAAGGAAAAAAAAATGCCCAAAGTCACTAATAATCAAAGAAATTAAAACTACAACAAAGAGATGTAATTTCCACCTAAAAAAACTGGCAAAAAAGTTTGCATATTAAGTGTTGGAGAAAATGTGGGTAAATGGGCATGCTGGCCTTTTGGATGCTAATCAATTTGCAGAAAAATCCTGAAAGTATTTGTAGTCTCTTACCCAGAATTCAGTTTTTATTAATATGCCTTTCAAGATAGCTAAGAATAAATACAAAGATTTAACCACAATATTTGTTACAGTATTACTTATGAAAATGAGATCTAGTCTAAATGTCCAATGATATGTCATGGTAGCTCTATAATATAGACTATTATAAAGTATTTTGAATTATTTTATTTTTTGTTTTTTTAAGTAGGCTCTCTGCCCTGTGTGGAGCCCAATGAGGGGCTTGAACTCACAACCCTGAGATTAAGACCTGAGCTGAGATCAAGAGTCGGGTGCTTAACTGATTAAGCCACCCAGGCACCCCTTGAATTATTTTATAAAAGAATATTTCATTCCCTAATGGGTATTAATTATACATGTGATTAAAAAAAATTATTTCCTCATTATATGTAACTACTTCCCCCCATATATACATATATGTTAATTTGGGGGACATATGGATATGAAATTGTTTACATTTTTATGCAATAATTTGTGTGTATATGTGTGTGTGTGTGTGTGTGTGTGTGTATAAAACAGTTTTATATCTGTATGTCCCAAAAGTTAACAGTTTAATTGTGTCTGAATTTTGGGATTATAGGTAATCTAAATTTTATTTTAGTTGGTTTTATTTTCTAGATTTTTCTATGATAAACACGTGTTATTTTTAATAATCCAATCCCCCCTTATTGATAATTTTATTACCCAAAGTAAGCTGGAGTGGAACATAGTGCAAAGAGCTCAGAGTTTAGAATGTGGTTGACCTGTGTTTGAATAGTGACCTGGCTCACAGGTCACTGTTTATCCTGTGGAATGATTGTCCAGGATCAGGTGCTTGCCCTAATCCAATCAGCTCTGGCAGAGGAAGCGGTGTCATATGTTAAAAATCTGGCTGCCTAAGGACTAGAAATCAGCACAGATTGTGAGAAGTATAATAGTCTTGGGGATATGGCACACTGAACAATAAACTATAATACAACAGGAAGTAGTAAGCTTTTAGATTAAATAAAATGCTATGGACTCATGGAGGGGGCCTAGAAGACTCCGAGAAAGTATCACTGAAAAGGTGACTTTCAAATGATCTTTCGAGGAGGAGGGGACTTGGTTTCAGTTGGTTCCCTGAATTTAGCTGGATATCTACCAAGCCAGTCTAGTCTGAACATCCATGAAATCAGGCTGACATATAAGATTATACATCTGGATCTCTATGGGGGCAGAGGATCTTCAGTCAAAAGATACAAAGGACAGAGTTGTGATTGCACAGGCAGGTATTGGAGGATAAACAGAAGGGGGGAAGGGGGCCACCAGAAACTACCCACTGGAAAGTAATACAATACTCCAGGGCAAAGGTGTCCTCCTGCACCTGGGGACCAGTGATAGCTTGCAGAGCAGTGGTAGGGGGATGGGAAGTGCCCAATATCAGTGCTCAAACAGAATCCAGGAGCTTAAGGGGCAAACACTGGCAACTGCAGCTGCTTATGCAGACCTGGGGGGCTGGCCCTCACTGCCACTGCTGCAGCTGCTGCTGGCACCCGCCCAGACTAGGATCGCTGGTGGTTTTTGGTGGCAGGGTGTGCAGAGACAAGCAGAGACCAGGTTGACCCCTGAGAGGATCCCTGCGGGTGCAGTGCCTGTGGGAGTCTGTGGTTTTCAGTGGTGCTTACAAAGGAAGAAAATGTGTTCTGCAGGGTTCAGAGAGGAGCAGACTGTGGCTTCTCTCTTTGGTGTGGATATCTGGGTCTAGATATTTTCCTTTATCCTGGCCCTCCAAAAAGGCATGAAAAGCTGCCAGAGAACCAAAGCCCAGAAAACTGGTTTCCACAGAGCCCAGCCCATTGATAGGGGGCAAGGAAACTCCACCCAAGCAGGGGTGCCTGAAAAACAACACAGCAGGCCCCTCCCCCAGAAGACAAGCTGGAAGAAAAAGGGGATGACAACCTGAGGGGCCCCATAAAACTGTAAAAGCCTAACACCAGGGGAAAATAGTACATTGAACTCTTGGTGTTGCCTCATAGCCCGTGTATTTCCTAGATACAACTTGTTTATTCTTTCTTATGTTTCTTCTCTCTCTCTCTCTCTCTCTCTCTCTTTTTTTTACCTACTTAGCATTTCAACTAGATGCTTAATACAACGTATTCCTTAGTAACTTTTTCATTTATGCTGTTTCATACATATACTTTTTCTTTCATATAGATAGATAGATATAGATATAAGCTTCAGTGTAGTTCTTTTTTCCCTATTCCATTTATATGTGTATATATATACATATAGATATATATTGATATCAATATATATCTATATCTATATTTATATCTATATCTATATACCAGTTTTAATTTCCCTGTAGCTCTGGGAGGTAGTGTTCTCTAACAAAGAGAACAAAATACACCCAGGAAGAACTGAAACACCCTGCCTTGCCCATATTAAGATTATAGCCCCCCCCATGATCCCCCCCTTTTATTAACTTTATAAATCTTATTCTTGGCTAGGTTTTCTTGGTAATGGCTTCTGATCACTCTGAACTTTCCCAAGGTGTACCTTGCCTGGATTGTGTTTGATATTTTTGACTCTGTACATCTCCTCAACCACCCCTCAACAGAATGACTAGGAGGAGGAACTCCCAATGAAGAAAAGAACTAGAGACAAGGGCCTCTCCCTAATGAATATGGATATAAGCAAGATGTCAGAAAGAGACTTCAGGGTAACTATTATGAAGACAATAGCTAGGCTGGAGAAAACCATTAACGGCAATGTAGATTCTCTGAGGGCAGAAATGAGAGCTAATCAGGCTGAACTTAAAAATGCTATAAATGAGATGTAGTCAAAACTAGATACTCTAACAACTAGGGTAAATGAGGTAGAAGAATGAATTAGTGATCCAGAAGACAAACTGATAGAAAGAAAGGAACAGGAGGAGACCTGGAACAAACACCTTAAAATCCATGAAAACAGAATTAGAGAAATAAATGACACCATGAAATGTTCCAATGTCAGAATTATTGGGATCCCTAAGGGGGCGAAACAAGTATTCATTGTCCTGGAGGCAGAGAGGACCCCTCCCAAGATCAAAGAGAACAGACCAATACCCCGGCATGTAATAGTAAAACTCGCGAATCTTAGAACCAAGGAAACCATCTTAAGGGCAGTTAGGGGTGAGAGATTCCTTATGTACAGAGGGAGGAACATCAGAATAATATCAGACCTGTCCACAGAGACCTGGCAAGCCAGAAAGGGCTCGCAAGACATATTCAGGGTACTAAATGAGAAGAACATGCAGCCAAGAATACTTTATCCAGCAAGGCTGTCATTCAGAACAGATGGAGAGAGAAGAAAGAGAGACACTGAAAGAATATGTGACCACTAAGCCGCGCTGCAAGAAATATTAAGGGGGGGGGCTCTATAAAAGGAGAAAGACTCCAGAAATTATATAGAACAGAAATTTACAGAGACAATCTATAGAAACAAGGACTTCACAGGCAACATGATGACAATAAATTTGTATCTTTCAATAATCACTCTCAACGTGAATGGCCTAAATGCTCCCATGAAATGGCACTGGGCTGCATGTTGGATAAAAAGACAAAACCCATCCATATGCTGTCTACAAGAGACTCATTTTGAACCTAAAGATACATCCAGACTGAAAGTGAAGGGATGGAGAACCATCTTTCATCCCAACAGACCTCAAAAGAAAGCTGGGGTAACAGTTCTCATATCAGACAAATTAGATTTTAAGCTAGGACTGCAATTGGAGATACAGGAGGACATTATATCATTCTTAAAGGGTCTATCCAACAAGAAGATCTAACATTTATAATTATCTATGACCCCAACAAGGGAGCCAACTCCATAAGCCAACTGTTAACCAAAATAAAGAGACACATTGATAATAATACAGTAATAATAGGAGACCTCATCACTCCCCTCTCAGTAACAGACAGATCACCAAACAGAAAATCAACAAAGAAATAAGAGCTTTGAGTGACGCACTGGAC
Organism: Mustela nigripes; assembly: GCF_022355385.1. Lineage (NCBI taxonomy): Eukaryota > Metazoa > Chordata > Mammalia > Carnivora > Mustelidae > Mustela > Mustela nigripes. The sequence goes on along the minus strand of NC_081568.1, from coordinate 111,288,275 downwards.
CACACTCTGTATATATCATAGATATATACAGAGCATTCCACCCTAAAACAATAGAATACCCATTCTTCTCTAGTGCACATGGAACTTTCTCCAGAATAGACCACATATTGGGTCTCAAATCACATCTCAACCAACACCAGAAGACTGAGATTATTCCCTGCATGTTCTCAGATCACAATGTTTTGAAACAGGAACTCAATCACAAGAAAAAATTTGGAAGAAATCCAGACACTTGGAAGCTAAAGACCACCCTGCTTAAGAATGTTTGGATCAGCCGGGAAATCAAAGAAGAACTTAAACAATTCATGGTAATTGAATGAGAATGAAGACACACCGGTCCCAAACCTATGGGATACGGCAAAGGTGGTTCCGGGGGTGGGGGGAAATACATAGCCAACCAAGCCTCACTCAAAAAAAAAAAAAAATAGAAAAATCCCAAATTGACCAGCTAACTTTATACCTCAGAGAACTGGAGAAAAAACAACAAATGAAGCTTAAGCCACGCACAAGGAGGGAAAGAATTAAGATTGGAGCAGAGATCAGTGAATTAGAAATCAAATGATCTTTGGAAACAGTATAATTCACTAGCTGATGAAGAGGAAACAGGGCAGGTGAAATGTAACAGAAGCAAAGAAGCATCATGAAAGAAGGGTGGAGGCATGAAAACACTGCATATTTGGGGAACAGTAGGCAGAATAGTTATTTGAGAGAGGAACGCATGCAAAATAAGGCGAGAAACATAGGTGAGAGCTAGCTGGATTTGGACTGTGCATATTCAGGGCCACCACTTTTGCCCATTTGTTGTTTCTGAAAATGATATTTCAATTTAAAAAATCCTCTGCATCATGCAGGGCTTTTTAGCCCTGGCAGCTCTTTAAAAATCACTTTAGAGACTTTAAAAAGCGAGGGTTCCTGGGGCCCCCACCTGGATCCCAGATCCAAATTTCTGGGGATCAGGCTTGAGTGTTATTAAGACCTTCCCTGGGTGATTGAAAGAGCGGCAAAGAAGGTCAAGAGCCATTGTTATAAACTATGCTATTTGACCTGTCTCTTGTTTTCTGTAAACTCTCTAACTCTTTTTGTTTCAGGCTATTTAAAAACAGATGCCAGGCTCTCTGGGTATAACTAGATTAGTCTTGGTTTAGCTTTTCTAAGACTATGGAATCCACTGCTTGACTTTTAGAGCTTGATAACTCATCTCTACTCTCTTAATAGCTTCATCACATTCCACTTACTTTATGGTTTGCAACTGTTATCTTAAAGATAAACTCATCAGGAAATTTCTCCTGGCTTTAAAACTTTGTCACACAGCCAAGCTGCTGAGGCCTCTCTGATTACCCCCGCCCCTCATCCCCGCGTGTGCCCCCCCCCCCCCCCCTCCCCCCCCCCCCCGCCCCCCCCCCTCCCCCCCCCCCCCCCCCCCTGCGTTTCCCCCCCCCCCCACTTTCCTACTGACTCTTTCACTCAGCCCTACAGCCCTTTCCCACTCCTTTTGGTTATGACCAATCATCAATGGATTCTTCCTTTTGGGATCTTTACCTTTCAGATGTTCTTTCCACAAAAGTAGGTATAGCTTTTCGCTAATCTTTTTATAGGGCATATTTTTCAAAGACTATCATTTGCTCTTAGAACATTTATTTTCCTTATAATTATCAGTATCAATATCCCTATTTTTTTTCTTCAACTGACAACTCTAGGCATTCTTTATTTCCACATTATTTCTGAATATGGCAAACATGAAAGAAATCAGACTCTTCAACAATGCTACTTTTAAAAGAGAGTGCTGGTGAGATGCAGATTTTTTTCTCACCTCTAATGCCTCCTAAAGTGAATTGGGATTCATTAATATCGAAGGCACCAGCCATGGCCCCATAGTCCTAGAACTAATGAGCACATAATAAATCCCAGCTCTCTTCAGCAAACTTGGAATGACACAGGCTAAAGAAACATGGTCTTTCAATCCATCAATTTCTATCTTACCTTGATAGCAGTTATGAATGCCTTCCAATGCCAAAGCAGGGCAGAGTTGTAATTCAAAAAGAGTACGATTTTTAAACCTTGAAAAACCACTTTGGATTTATGGTCCAGAATCAAAATTTTATTCCTTCTCCCAAGTGTGGAATGTTAAAAAAAAAAGAAAAAGAAAAAGAAAGGGTTGAGGGAGAGCTGGCATATGGAGCTTACCTGCCTTGTTTTCACAGGGATATAACAACCTGTAATTTTTTTTATGGGCCTCGGATGTATCAACCCAAACTTTTTCAGCTTCGAGACTCATAATCTATAAATACCTAAGAATTCCTGTTACCTCAGTTTGCCTAAACAGGAATTTGTTATCCCAGCTGTCAGTTGAGTGGATAATGAGAGCCGTTCCTCTCATCCAGTTAATTATTCTCCACAGACTGTGCGCAGCTTCTTTGGATTGTTGTCTTGGCTCTCTGAAGTCTGCACTCCGTTCTCAGCTTTGGGGATTTCTGTAACCCTCACATCTTTTGTCATTTAATGTTATCTCCTGGTGTCTTCTGAAAAAGAGTGATCATCTCTGGGAAACTAAATGCCGTCTTTGGGTGGTAGGAAACCTATACTTAAAGGGCTATTTTAAATTTTCCTATCAGCTGAAGACATGTTCCTGATTTTCTGTGCAAACATGATTAAATGTTCAATGTATAACTTAATTGAAGAATACATTATGTAATCTACACTTAAATACTGTAATGGAACAAATACAGTTTTTTTTTTTCCAGGGCTGAAGTGAAGTGGAACTAAAAATGTTTGGTAGTTAGGTCTACTCTTAGAATTAGAAAGAATTTTCCTACTTGAGCAAAAATAACAGCCCATTGTGGATTGACGTTTGGATAGCTATTATACAGGAATAGGCAATCAGTTAAGAGATCAAAAGCCCGTTTTAAACACTTTTATCCACCACAGACTTTTGATAACCTTGAAGGGGTGATTAGAATGAAAAGAAACAATTAAAAATTATCATCATATTTTTAATTATAAAAATTGGCTATGGAAAGGGAAAATATAGCATCAATGTAAGATGATTATGATGCCAGAATAGTCAGAGGTCATCCAAGTTAGCCCTTCCATTTCTTGTAGAGACCAGGCCATGAGGGACTTGCTCAGGGGTTCACAGGAAGTCACTGATAACGAGCCTCCATTTTCTTAGTATAGAGATGAAAGTGGAATTGGGGACATGTATCCCACATGCCTTTTGGTAAGTGCTGAGTCTTGTTTTTTTTTTTTTTTTTTTTTTTTTATATGGGGAATTCTCTTTATATATACACACATACACTACACACATACATATATATAATACCATAAAAGTTATACAGTATATGAGAAGTATACACGTGTATGAGAAGTATATGAGAAGATGACCACTGTTCTAATTAGTTCACTAGGTCTAAGTAGATCTAATTATCACTAGCTATAGTTTCTGAGGTGATTCTCACTAATGCTGCATGCATCTTTTGAAATATTACAGTCTAATAAAAACAGTAATTTACATGTTATTGTTGATGAAGAAGGTAACATGGAACTAACTTATGCATGTCTAGATCCATGTTTTCAAATCCTATCCACTGAGATGGCAGTGGTTGTCTCAGAGGAAATGATCCCTGATGGAATAAGTTTGGAGTCCCTGTCTTAAAGAAAGTTTAGGAAGATTATTTCCTTCCTGTAGGGCTACTTAGAGCCTGTAATAATCCAATGAGCCCTATGTATCCTCCTGTTAGGGTAAACTATGTAATATTACTCAAATATATTTGTCTGTGGAACTCTGATTTTTCTTCACTAAATAAACTATTAACATTCTACCAGAATGCTTGTGTTTTGAGAGACTCAGTTTAGAAATGTAGTTCCAAAATGTCTCTTTCACTTTTCCTGAAACTCAGCTTTTTGTGTAACTCAATTCTAAATATTTATGTTGACACTTATGATCTCAATTTAAAATTTCCTAGAGTTCTATTATGAGGAGAATATCATCCAGATGGGCTCTGTGGCTTGCTGGTTGGCTCTCTGTTCTTCCTACTCCATTTGTCCAGAAAATCTCCCTTGACATCCTGCTCTCCCCAGCCCCAGGGGACCCTCTTTCATTCCACTTACCATGGGTGTTACAGTTGTTTGTTTGGACTGAGAGCTCCTTGAGGTCAGGGGCCGTGCTGTATTCTTTACATTCCCATTTTCGAGCACAGGGCCTATTGTTTATTAATTCAGCAAATATTTTTTTTGACACTGCAAACAAGAGAGAGGAGAACTCAGCCTTTTTAGAGTTATGGTCTACTGGGGGAGAGAAAGAAGCAATTGCCATACGATGTGAGAAATGCTCTGATGGAAGAACTGCAGACTGTTCTCAGAGAGACACTCTAGGGAAGGTTTCCTGAGGGATTGATACCTATTCTGAGACCTGAAAAATGAACAGGAGCTAGTGGAAAGGTGCATGTGGTAGTCGTTCGTGAAATACTCATTGGGAGAATGAATGTATTCCTGGAAGAAACAGAACCTTGATCACCTTATTTTTTGAAGCTGTTTCTTGTCCTTTCACTGGAAGCAATTTCTTTCTAATTATTCAAATTATTGAATCTGGTTTTGAAGTTTCATGAAGCTTTTGGAGACATCCTTAAGAGGTTTATTGCCCTCACCATCTTATTGCTATTACTGCTGGGATTCATTTTAAATTTTTATCAATATTGTGTGTGTGTGTGTTTGGTACATATTGTCTGTGTGAGATAAACTTTATAACATTTACAACTAAAATTTTATGCATAGAAATGGCATAACGCTGTAAAATGTAGACATCCAGGATGTATCTGCATCAAAGTGTATTTTACAGATAACTAACTTCTTTTATACTGATTTCAATCATTACTATAATGCTCAACAAGTTTTCAGAGCCCTTTTGCATATATTATCTTATTTGAAATGGTAAATTCACAAGATTTTCAGTCAGTCATTGACTCCCCAAGCAGCCATGTAGAGTAGACAATACCAGCATTGTCCCTTTTAAGCAGCCCCTCCTCCATGAATGAAGAAGAAACTGAGTCAGAAACATGACAAATAATTAGTCTGGCCACCAAGTGGTGTTATAAAGGAAACTTAAGTGTTTTAGGATTTCCAAACATTTACTCATTTTGTTTCTTAGGTAAATTTGTTAAGTTTCTTCATCTTTTGGTTAAGTAATTCATTGTAGAGAGCCTTGTGAATTGCTCTTGGTCATCTTATGTGAGTAATTATTTGTGCTTAGAAAAATAATAATTTGTGCTTTCCTTTATGGACCACATAATGCCTAGGGTCTTAAGAAGGGTTGTCTGATAATAAGTTTTAGTTTTGAGTTCCTGGAACTTTCATATTCATTTGCAGAGACAGTTCAACATATTTAAGCTAAGTAGCTATCACTATTCTGATGCCATAAGCTGGTGTAGAGTGCCTGAACACACATGTTGTCATTATTTGTATCTTTTATGTTTTCTTAGCCTAGGTACCAATGTGCCCTTCAATGGCTTGAAAGTGACTGCAGGGACAGCAGATTAAGATTGACCTCAATCAGAACTAGATTTTTTCCCCCAATACTAAAATAGGAATCTTTTGTTAACCAATGATTGCCTGTAAGTGTAACAGGAAGAAAAGATCATGGTGTGGTTGACTCTTTGGACGTTAAAAATGACCAGATAAAGTGGTCAGAAGACGGTGCATTGAATTTAACTTGCCTAGTTTTTTTCTCCCTCTACAGACCCAGTGAGAGGTTTGAATATTAGAGACACCTTTTTTTTTTCTTTAAATTTAGAGCTCATTCATCTACTGAAACTAATGGGGGATGCAACTAAGAGCAAGAGAAGGCAGAGAAATTTTTGGAAAGGCAAACATAAATGCCAAAATGTCTTTGCATTATATCTCATATGTTAAAGATAAGAAGAATGCATCATCATTAGGTTGCTTAACTCCAAAGCCAGGTTATTGGTTTTCCAGCCAATTAGAATTTGAAATTAGAATATTAAAGTTATTACAGGACACAGGAGTATTGATCGTAGTAAGTAGGGATAGCTGAAAGCCAAAAGAGATAAATATAAATAAATAACTACATAAATATCAGCAATAGGAAATAAAAGATAATTATGTAGAAGAACTTCTTTTCAGAGCAAATAAACTCAATAGCCAAGAAGAGTCTGACTGCACAATAATTGAAGTTTATTATGATGGCTCCAAATCATCAATAAAATCATGACTATATCAGTATAATCAATTAGAGAAGGTAAGGAAGTATGAAGTACACTTCAGAAGGAATTTTATAAAAGGGGTTGAAGTTGACCAAAACAAGTTTTGATATTAGGCTTCACTTCCTTGGAAAATCTTATCCCTTATCAATGCTAGAAATAAGAGGCTACTGTACTTTGTAGAATTGCTACGATCTCTATAATCGGGTTGAAATTTCTCCTAGACCTTTAAGTTCTTTTCTTTCTTTTTAAATTTTTATTTGTTTTTTAGAGAGAGAGAGAAAGGGGGGACTAGTGTAGGAGCCAGGGGAGGGGCAGAGAGCTAGTGATAAACAGACTCCCCGCTGAGCCTGAAGCCGGAGGCGGGGCTCAATTCCAGGACCCCAAGATCATGACCTGAGCCCAAGTCAGATGCTTACCTGACTGAGTCACCCAGGTGCCCCCAGATATTTAGGTTTTTAAGCCCCCAAATTGAGAGGCTTTATTTCCCGAGTGATCTTGTGAAAGGAAAGAGAGAACATAACTATTCCCTTGAGAATCATTTGCCCTTTCATTTGTTTTATTTTATTTTTCATGAAAATTTTGATGCCTCTTGTCTCCATGCCCTCTTCACTTGGGAGAGCTATTTAATGTCTGTCAAATGTCATGTTACATGTTATAATAACACCACATGGTTATATATAATGCCATAAAGTATTTGTATGTGACATCTAGTCACAACTATGACAAAGAAGATGATCAGATTCCATTATACATTTTAAGAGTCTATATGATATTTACATAGGCTACTTCCATCCTCATCTTTGTGGTGCTAATTTTTAAAATAATCTTTCTTCTTTTTCTTCAAATTAACCATTATGTGGAAAAAAGATAATGCCAAACAAAATTATGTTTTGAACAGTTAAAGATACAGTCTTTAAAAATCTCAAACATTTCCTATTAAAACACTGGTGGTCATTGCATAAATTCTAGACCATTTGAAACAAATTATTTGTAAACATATAGTAATGCCTCCCAGGCATGCTATTTTAGAAAATTTGCATAAAAATGTACAAAACAAGTATAAATCTCACACTATTATTTTTTGGGGGAGTAATATAAGAACAAGATTCTATATTAACATAGGAAATATTACTGAACAAAATGAAGAAAAAGAGAAACCTCTGAAGTAGAGAATAGAAGGCAAAGTTGTACCTGGAAAAAACAGAAAACTAGAGGAATTTAAAAAAGCTTTCTATTTTATGAACTGGTAACAGGGGAGAAAGTGAACTCGTGCATGATTTGATTTGCTAGGGTCCTCGATAACTTTACCCAGCCTCTGAATTACTGTATGTGGATCTGTGAAACAACCGTAGGAGGAATTCTAAGTATTAAGTTGTCACACTGACCATCAGTGTGGCCATTTCCAGGTGAAGCCCTTCTGGTTTGGGGGGATTCTTGGGTCATGTTTTTAGCAACTTTTACATTTCTTCAGGTGTTCCATTAAGAGTCTCGGGATAAAGATTTTACCCAACCAAAGCAGAAAGCCTTTCTGCAGAGATGAAGTATCTCACTCATTTTCTTTTGATGTCTTTTAGAAATTAGCTAAATTAAAGCCACTTCATAATTTTACACTATCAGAACTTAAAATGGAGGAGAAAAATGTTTAATATTCCAAGCATGACCCAAATGTACAATACAAAGAGAACTGAGAGAAAAGACTTTTGCTGGACTCTCCAGAGAGCTATAATTGAGAAGGAAAAACCCACTCCAAATAATCAATATATAAATAAAATAAAATAAAAAAACCAAACCAACCCCACACAAGTCTCAGTGGTTACCTAACTTATAGTCCATGTCAGTTTCTTTCATGCTAACGGAATGACTAGCTAATTAGAATTTTTGAATAAAACTGTGTGACACCCCCCCCCCCCTTTTTTTTTTTACTTTGCATCCTCTTAGTCAGGTATCCACAAATACTATTCGTGCCAATTGTCTGAGAGAAAAATATAGACTAATTAAAATGCTAATCTTTAGTAAACACATAAGTACTTGCATGAAAATTAAACACTTGGGCTGCTAATTTATGAATACGTGCTCACACATCAGGAACACTGCAACTAGTGTGGACTTCACAGTCTTGGGCTTAACAGCCTCGTCTACATGTCAAATCCACTTCAGGGCTGAGAGTATCTACCATTGAAATCACCCAGTGTGCCTTCTCTCAAGAGCGTCTAAGGAGAAAAGAAAAGTGATGTGCACTTTGAGAAGATTATTTAAAGCCTGCAGATTCATTAGGAGAGAACTTAATTGTGATCGAATCTATAATCCTTTCAGTTCATCCCATAAATAATAACAGTCTGAACTCTATTGAATCACATGGCCTCTTTTGCACAAACCTATAGAAGAGAGTCCTTAAAATTGAATAGATGGAATTGAATGGACCTGGGAAGTGGGAACTGGAATTTGATGGACAGCCTTTCACCTCTAGGTTATTGGTTTGTATCTGACCCAGGTGATGAAAAGTCGTTGTTCTACAATGGCTGTTTAGTAGTTTTCTGTGTAATGAGCTGTTGGCTCCAGTCCATTCCTCAGTGGACAGGTGTCTGCTCGCATTCCCAAATCACCATTCCACTTGTCAGTCACATTTGAGGTCAAGGGCTAAATAGGGACTGGGGCCGAAATACTTTCTCATTCTGATGAGTACAGGCCTTCCTTTGTTGGTTGACTTGGTTGAAAAAACGAAAACTGCCGGAGTCACTGTTCATGCTCTGCCTATTTTCTGTGTAAGAAGATTTTACCCTTTAGAACTTCTATCATAATGAAAAATTATTAAATTCTCAAATGGGGATTTTTTTTTATTGTTGCATACAATGGAAAGAGATGCTTAAATACACTCCCAGACCCAAGGGACATTAAAAATTAAATGTTTATTTCTAACTACAACAGGGCTATATCATACCAGGAAAGCATTTGCATTTTAACTTTTCTTTAGTGTCTGGGAAAATCCTGATCTAGGCTCCAAATCCTGACAAAACTAGCAGGTAGAAGATAACCAGTGGCTGAACATTATAGGATTTCTTGACTGGAAGAACAGTCCTTTTTGGGGGTGGGAGGTAGAAGAAGACATATAGAAAAGTCTTTGATGCTTCTTGGAATTTATAAAATGGAGATAAGCTGCTTTAGCTTAAACCTAGTTTAAATACTTTTGTTTCTGTAATTTTTCACCATCCTTAAAAATAGGATTTATACTTATTAGTATTTCTGGAAAAGTTTGTAGCCTAGAGTGACTGGTCAAAAGGCCAGAAGCCAGAGGACTCAGATATTTTAACCCTGAACTCTTGGGAGCGTTTCCACTACCAGTAAGTGGTATGGCTTCCTACATAAACTGATTGGGTATTTCAGACAAAGCTGTGTTGCCAGTAAGCGTCACACAGTTCCTGTTCACTTGTCTCTATTTGCTTAGGTTATTTTATTTTTTATCCTGGTAGAATTTATTGCTAAATAGATTAACTTATTAATAGGGACTAGATTGAATGACAAACTTTAATTTTCTTTTTTCTTTTTTTTTCTTTAGTTTTTATTTATTTAAGTAATCACTATACCCCACCTGGGGCTTGAACTCATGACCCTAAGATCAAGAGTCCTGTGCTCTTCTGACAGAGGTGGACAGGTACCCTAAATGACAAACTTTAACCTTTCACTCAGCATCCTTATCACAGACCTCCTAGCTCATTTTTAAGTCCGGATCTCTCTTTGCAATTACAGATTGCCGGCGAGGTCATCTCATTGTTTCTTTTACTTATGGATCGGATAGCAAACATTCTATAGCTGTAGTTCTTAGAAACTGGAAACATAATAAAATACCAGAAACCCTAACATCTAATATGAAACCAAATGTTTTATCATTTCTTGAGAGATATATTTTCATACCTTCGGCCAGTTTTCTTGTCTTACATTTATATTTGTTTTTCTTAGACCATTGAGAAAGTGATAGATTTTTCTAAGTCTTTATTGGTAAAAAATGGTATCAGAATTTCCATAACACTCTTTGTAGATAAATATCAATTGATCTTTTCTCTATGCCATCATGATATTGTGATCAGAAAATCTGAACAATAGGGGCACCTGGGTGGCTCAATGGGTTAATCCTCTGCCTTCGGCTCAGGTCATGATCTCAGGGTCCTGGGATTGAGTCCCACATGGGGCTCTCTGCTTGGCAGGGAGCCTGCTTCCTCCTCTCTCTCTCTCTCTCTATGCCTACTTGTGATCTCTCCCTGTCAAATAAATAAATAAAATCTTTAAAAAAAAAAAAAGAAAATCTGAAGAATAAACATTTGATCTGATCCCTGGTAACACCTAAATGGTTAATTTTTCTTTCCTTAGAAAACAAGCTTTATTGACTTCAATAGCTGCCCAACATTTTGGAACCACAATAGCATCAATATTTATTGAATGCCAATTAGGTGAGTATCAGTGAGGGCCAAGAATCTTAGAAAAAAATATGATAAATTTTATTGCAAATTTGAACCAGAGTAGGTAGTCAGACTATTTGTACTATATTCTCCTTTAGTGAGATTTTAAGAATAGAATGATTTTAGTGAGGTTTTAAGAATAGAATGATTCCCTCCTTCTGTGGGGAAGGTTTCTTTAAGCAAGGGGTAGGCTATTTTACCTGTAGTGATTCCTACCGGACTTGAAGGCCTGTGAAAATCCTGGCACACTAAGGATCTTACGACGCCATATCATCCATGTCTAACTTCTTTATTCCTATCACTCCTGCCTGTTCAGTCTGATCGCCCCACACCTGCCTGATCTGTAAGGGCTTAATTCTTAGTGCTTTTCTGATGCTTGTTAAATGACGCCTACTCTGGTCTCCCTAGCTTCAGGCCCACAATGCAGGACACTGGCCAGAGAGTGTGATAAGGAGATGCCACCCAGATTTTTAGGGTCCATATTCTGTACCAGATCCTCTACCTGAAGATAGATTAATCTTCAGAAAAGCAAGGAAGTCCATGTTCCTCCACTTTTACTAAAAAAAATATGCTAGATTCCGTCATAGTTAGTAAATGTGCATGAAGTGAAAGTTGGGGCAGGTGGTAGAGGTTACTTGTGGCACCCCTTCCCTCTTCAGAGTGAGTGATGCCTGTTAAGGACAGATGGGGGCTGCAGTGGAGGAGGACCTGTGTTGGAGCCACACCATCGTCAAAGGTGTGGCACGTGTGTGTGTAAGTGTGTGTGTATGTGTGTGTGTGTGTGGTATTTTAAACACTATTCAGTTAATCACATTGGTGGAAAACAAGTCTTGTGGTGACATTAGTAGGAGGTTTGCAACAAGTTATTCAGTCTGGCAATTATTGCAAATTAGAACTTTACTCAGGAAAGGATTTCAATGTAAGAGTAGACAGAACACATTTACTATAGTTAATTCAGACCCTCTTTGAATGGGGTACATTTTCTTAGAAGCAGCCATAGAGATAAATGCGTCACGTGACCGTCGGAACCGAACTGCTGAATGAAGATATTGGAAGACTGGAGCTATTCATTTCCATTTACAGAATCCAAATTGCTGAGAAGTCATGGGAAGGCAGGAAAGAGACTTGCTGTTTTTTAAAATGCTCCCTGGCATTTGTGTGCCTGTGACATGCAATGCAGTATCTCATTCTGCTGCCACCCGGAGTCCCATTCACGGGTTTGTTTAACCTCAAAGTGGGAAAGTAACTAACACAAATACATTCATTGTCCATGCTCTAATAGAATTAAGATTCCCAATACACTCCCTGCATTTGAATGAGGTTTGTTACACACTAGCTTTTATGGTCACACCCTTTTCCCTTGATGGTTCTTAAGAATGGCCGAAGCAGGAGACCAGAAATTTTGTAAGCTCATAAATATGAAGCACGCTGTTTAAATAATGCCAGGGTGGTGATACAAATGGACCGATGCCAGGAAGCTCAAAGTTAAAGCTGACAATTCATCCTTACAGCATTATGAATAAGAAGGAAGGAGAAAGGGGCACTGTGTTCGTTAGAGTCGTGCTGCCAGCAGACTAGGACAGCGCTGTCCTAATGGGCCGCTGGGGCCCAGAGCTCTGAATTGTGCCCTGTTTACTCAGAAGACGGGAAGTAGATCTCTTCTGCTCTAAAAAGGCCAACGTGATATTGGGGAATTACATAATGTTTATTTCACACTGTCCATTATCAACCTGAGTGATTGTCAGCATTTGGAATAAACCTCTGTCTAGTTTCCTGCCCGCCAGCGTCGAAGACATCCCAGGGCATTCCAAGCGGAAGCAGCCCCTTCGTGACTGTGGGCAGAACCAGTGCAGGCCGTCAGGAGCTGTTCTTCCCACCCTGCTACCGAGCTGCCCTTTCCTCCTCTTTCCTCCACCGGCAGTAAGAGCAGGAGCCCCCACGTAGTCTCGGAAACACTGCAGTGAAGTGTCAGGGCGCCAGGTTCTCTGTGGTCAGAGACAGGCTCACTGCTCTCCATCCAAGTACCCCAATTTGGTGGCTTTTAAAATCTTTAAAATGGAGTTTGCCATTTGGTTGTTTGGGGACCGACTCTTAGAGATCTACGTCTTGCTCGGTCTTTGCCGAAGTAAAACTGGCCGTGTACTTCTGATGGTTAGCATGAATTACATTTGTGGTTGTGGGGAAGCCAGTGTTTGTCTTCTTTTAAGGCTAGGGTGAGAGGGAGATATGTTCCTTTTAGTTAGCAGTTCTTGGAAGAAATAATTTTCCAAAATACAAATACTTTAAAAAGATAACATAATAAATTACATGCCGTTTTCTGCTTCGTATGTGACTGCATCGTATAGCCTACCGTCATGATCTCTAACTCCATAATTCATATAAACTAAATTTCTTGTAATTCCAAATTGCATATGCTCTGCTTTACCTTCTTATTCTCTCTCTCACTCTTTTTTACCTTTATAGTAGATTTTAGGGCTGGCCCAGATTTCTCAATGCCTGCGTTAACCCATGATTATAGATAATGTCCATTTGACGAGCACATTCATTCAGGGCTCTAGATTCTCTTCTGGGCCATTTAGACCCAGGAGACGCTTGAATCCTTGAGTATCCCCTATCCTAGGCTGATGACTAATCCCACAGGAAGCACACTTAGGGGTATCTTATTGGAGATATATTCTATTTCCTAGCAGGTTTTAAACTGTAATAATGATGATGATGATACCACTGCTAGTTCCACTACCAGCTAATTATAGTTTACTTATTTATCTTTGTGTGCCAACAGTGATGCTATTTTTTATTAGGAAAAAATGTATTATTATCTCTGACAATTAGTTGTAATAGAAGACAACTGCCAGGCTTACGGCTGATTATCCTGTGGCTCAAGGATGTCAGGACTGGTGTCTCTAGGATTCTCTGGGCCTTTCCTTAGGGTCCCAACATGGTTGCCACAACTTAAGTCTTGCACTCTGTGTCCAAAGCAAAAAGACTGAGGAAAGAGGAAAGCCAGCCGCCATGACCCCTTTTACAGGAAAGCAAATGTTTCCCTAATGACTCCTACCAGACTGTTTGATTCTGTCTCTCACTGGCTAGAATGGCCCTCGCTGGACGTCAGTCTGGTAAGCAAGTCATGAGCTTTTTCACCTGTGTGGGTATGGCAAAAAGCGGTCAGGAATGGCATTGGGTCAGCCCGACTAAGTGCTCCACACACTTAGAGATCAGGAAAGCAAGGACCAGAGAGGGCTAAGTGATTTTTTAAGGATCTGGTAAATGGCAGAGCGAGGATGTGAACTCAGACTGTTTCAGAGCCTACACCCTTAATCAAGATGCCACATTACTTCTATTTTTCTTAGGTTCAGCTCCCCCCCCCCCCCCACTTATGGGGTCTTGGTGACCAGAAGAGATGCTTATATAAAATAGTTCTTATCAAATTTGAACCTAAGACTGCAGGACTGTTCCAATTATTAGTTTAATTTATACAGCCCTCATTTGCTACCATATTGCTAAAGATGGAAATCTCTGAAGCATATTATCTAACTGTGTTTAAACAGGCTATCATCTTGTCACTTTCATGTGTTGTTGAAGAATCTTACCACTTATGGACAAATACTGTTATTTTAAGAGCTTTAGTTCCTTTTATTACTTTTTTTTCCCTACAAACTGAGCATGCCCAAGTATGCATTGTAACCTATAATTAAGATACAGGCTGTCTTATTGCCAAGCAATTTTTCCTTTTCACCACAAACCCAGTAATAGTTTTCTACTGCAGCTAATTGTCAGAGATATTAATATATTTTCTCCTAATAAAAAAACAGCATCAGAGCTTCCTCTTACTTTTAAGGTCCCTTGGTTATAAATTTTATTAACTTTGTTATCTGACCAGTAGTTAGTTTTAATCATAGATATTTTGGGGATATCTGCATATCTTGCCAGAGTGCAAGATCTTCTAAGGAAGATAAAAGATATACAGGGGTTCATTAACTAAAAATTAAAGCAACAGGGAATGGCTTTCTTCAGTTTTCCCTGCCACTCTTTTCCTTTGCAGTTGCTAGTGAATAGAGTGGGTATAACACCTAGCAATACCACATATATTATACACAGGTTTTATTTGGTTCATAATAAAGGTGATGCATTCCAATTCCAAAATGGATGAGACTTACATAAAGTCTAAAAAAAAAAAATCCAACAACTTTACACCGTGAAGGTCCTAGAATATGTAAACATAAAATATGTAATCTATCTTTGATTTGCGCCATAATGCTCCTTTGCTTTGAAATCATGGCTGTATTACCAAACTGACAGTTTTAATGGAAAAAGTGGCTTTCAAAAGCTGCTGTTGAAAACACACTGCATAATTCTCTAAGTCGTGAATATTTTACTACCAACATATGCAGGGAGGCAGTGAAAACACACTGGCATTTTATTCTCTGCAAGCTGGGATGGAGGAAATTCACTGGTGTTAAAACTGCATGTTTGTAATATGATGCAAATTCATAAATACCTATGAATGCACACTGTTGTTATTGGCAGGCAACAACACTTTATAGAGTCATTTGGAAGATGATAAACGGGTATGCTTTCATTTGTAATTTGCTCATTCAGCAAACATCTATCAAAAGCCCACTATATTTCAGGAGCTGTGCTAGGCTCAATACAAAAATGAACAGGGAAAAACCTCCACAACTTCTTTAAATGTCGGTGTTTCCTGCAGAAAGCTCTGGCAAATACTGCCTGGTCACTTGGTCAGACTGGAGCTCCTGGGCGCTGGGTCCTCAAGCGCCCAGCTCTTTGAGTTCTCTTGCGTCCTGTGAAGTATGTGTGCGGGTTGGGGCACCGTTGATAGAGCTCCGTTTCACTGTGTACCAGGAGATAGACCTTGACTTTGTGAGGCTGGGACTCTTTGAGGTGAACCTGAGAATGGCCTGTGGGTCGTGGTTGGGGAACTGGCAGGTAGTGGTATTCTTTTGGCTTAGGGGCTGAGGAGTCTGAGTGCTATTTCTAGCTCTAGAGGGGAGTGATAAGAAATTCCAACTTCTAACACCTGGTGGTTTTGGACCCCTCGTTCTTTGGGAAGGGAAGTTTGGGGTATGGTTTTTCCCAAGAGAAGGATTGATCCTTCTTCCTGCTAGTTCACTGACAGGCCACCTAAAATGCATCTTGATAGGATCCTAAGGAGAAAAAACAGAAGCTATAAGTGACATTTGGATGGTAATTTGGGGGATATTTTCCATCTTACTGTTAGTCCCTGCTCTCTTTTCCAGGGTCCATTGACTTTTTGACCACAGAGCAGGTGGGAGTGTTATGAACGGAATTGCGTCCCTCCTCCCTCTTCTCAATTTGTGTGTCGAAGCCCTAGCCCCCCAGTAATTTAGAAAGCAACGGGGGGCTAAAGAGGTATTTTTTTCTTTCATAAAATGACTCAGTTTTATGATCCAGATCATATTTACCTATTGTTCAATGTGATACACACAAAAAAGTTTGGGAATTGCTCACACATGCCACTAAGAGGAACAAATCTATTAACTAGAGTTTAATAAATCTATAGCTCTCCTCATCTTTAGCCTGAGTGTGTATAGGCAAAAAACCAAAACAAGAACAACAAAAAAACTGTACTTAGAAGTTAGCTAGGTCAGGGGCGCCTGGGTGGCTCAGTGGGTTAAGCCTCTGCCTTTGGCTCCGGTCATGATCTCAGGGTTCTGGGATCGAGTCCCGCATCAGGCTCTGTGCCCAGTGGGGAGCCTGCTTCCTCCTCTCTCTCTGCCTGCCTCTCTGCCTACTTATGATCTCTGTCTGTCAAATAAATAAATAAAATAAAAAAAAAAAAAGAAGTTAGCTAGGTTAGTTGTATTTCCCTTCAGTGCGCTTATGTTATTCACTATAGTTAATTGTATTTGCTGCTGTTTGTATGCTAGGGGTAAAGAGGTAACTAAGATTAAGGAGGTCATAAGGATGGGTCTCTAATCCAGTATGACTGGTGTCCTTAGAAGAAGAAACATCAGGGATGTGCATGCACAGAGGAATGGCCATGTGAGGACACAGCAGGAAAGTGCCTTAGAAATAATCTGCAAAACAGGGCAGGTTTTAAAATTTATTCTTATGTTTAAAATCATAGATCTCAGTTGTACTAATAGATGAATCAGTTTGTGTAGTTTCTTACCCAATAACATTTATCAATATCTGACAATTGGAATCACTAAAGAGGAGATAGAATTTTCTATTATTGCTGGGTAGAAGTTGGTATGTTAATAGGTAATTTGTTTCTGACGATTCTGCAGCTGGTCTTCTAGTTAACACTGTGAAAGGCAAGGTATATGGCCTTGAGCAATTTGCTACAATGCAATGTGCAATGTGCAATTTGTTACAATACAATGCTGCAATGTGGAGAACATTTTCCAAAAGCTGTCTTTTACCTTTGCGTGCATGATTTCTCATAGACTTGAACAAAAATGCCTTTGCAATGTGCACATCCTGAGTCTGGGTCAGCCAGCCAAGAGAATTTATTGAGGATTAAGTTGTATACATAACATATTGCATCAGGTTTAAAGGAATGAGAAGATAAAATTCTTGCCCTTGAGACATGTGTTACAATTATAGACTTTCAGATGATTATCTTAGAAGATATAAAAGAAAGCAAAGGAACTGAGTAATTTCAGCAGTAAAATATAAACTTTTAGGATAAGGACCAGGTCTGTTTTGCCTAGTACTTTGTCAGAGTACCAAGCATAGTGCCTGCCACACTTTATGTGATCATAGTTTTTCATTTTAGTTTATTTTAAAAAATAGTAGCAGGCAGAGGGAGAGGGAGAAGCAGTGTCTCTGCTGAGCAGGGAGAGTGGGGTGGGGCTCGATCTCAAGCCCCTGGGATCATGACCTGAACCAAAGGAGGACGCTTAACCGACTGAACTACCCAGGTGCCCCTAATTTTAGTTTACTTCAGTTTATTTTAGTTTGATTTAGTTTCTTGTGCTTGAATGGGATTAAAGATTTTATTTTTATTTTTTTAAAAATTTTATTTATTTGAGAGAAAGTGCAATAGAGAATGTGAGTGGGGAGAGGGAAGGAGGGATGGAGGGAGAGGGAGAAGCCAACTTCCCGCTGAGCAGGGGGCCAGATACAGGGCTGGATCCCAGGACCCTGGGATCATGATCTGAGGTGAAGGCCCAAATGACTGAGCCATTCAGGTGCCCCTGGAATAGGGATTTTAAAACATATTCTTCTGATTTAATGCCAAGTACACTAAACACTAGTAAAACTAGTATCTGTTTGATCAGTGTCTATATAATGTAATACATGAAAGGAGATTTAACATTATTTAGTTGACCTAACCTGGTAACTAGACCAAATTTCTATGGATATATTTGGCAGTATGAACAGGTATAAATAAACATATATTAAAACTCTACTTTGAATTTGATGTATATAAAGCCAAAGACATATTCTAAACTGCTTTAGTAGTGTCTACTACTAAAAGAAATTAAAATAATGGATATGTATTTTTTAAAAAGATTTTATTTATTTGAGAGATGGGGGTGGGCGGAGAAGGGGCAGAAGGAGAGAGAGAAGCAGACTCCCCACTGAGGAGGGAGCCCTGTATGAGGCTTGATTCCTGGACCCTGAGATCATGACCTGAACCAAAGCCAGAAGCTTAACCCGCTGAGCCATCCAGGCGCCCCTATGGATATGTACTTTTAACCTTTTTGAGATCATTTTAGACTTATGGGAGAGTTGCGTATATGGTAACTGTGTAGGGATAACTGGGTCACTCAGTTGGTTGAGTGTCTGACTTTTTTTTTTTTTAAGATTTTTTTCTTTTTTAAAATTTATTCATTTGAGACAGAACATAAGCAGGGGAGAGAGAGAGAAGCAGACTGCCTGCTGAGCTATGAGCCCAAGGCAGGGCTATCTCTGTGTCCATGAGCCCAGGATCATGACCTGAGGCTAAGGCAGATGCTTAATCATCTGAGCCACTCAGGCACCCCAAGTATCTGACTCTTGATTTCAGTTCTGGTCATGATCTTAGGGTTGTAGGATTGAGCCCCCTTGTGGGCTTTATTCTCATCTCAGAGTCAGCTTCAGATTCTCTCCCTCTCCTTCCGCCCCTCCCCCACTCATGTGCAGGAGCGGGTGCACGCGGGCTCTCTCTCTCTCTTTCTCTGAACCAATGAATGAATGAATAAATAAAATCTTAAAAAGAAATCACAACCTGGGAATTCTTTAAAATAATAAAAAAAAAAGCTTCTCTATACTCTTCATCCAGCTTCCCCTAATATCAAAATCTTAGTATCAGAGCACAATTGACACGATGAACAAATTAACATTTGTATAATACTGTGTATTAAACAAGAGACTTTGTTTGGATTTTGCTAGTTTCCCTTTTTCTACCTGGATCTAACCCAGAATCCCAGATTAAATTTGGCTGTTATGTTATCTTAGTCTCCTCCAATCTTTCTGATTCTCATGACCTTGAGGTTTTGAAGAATATTGGCCAGGTATTTTGGAGAAGATCCCTCAACTTGGGTTTGTCTGATGTTTTTTCATGATTATATTGAGATTATGCACTATTAAGAAAAATACCACAATGTTTGTATGTCCCTTAGTGCATATATTATGTAGATATATCTTATTACTGGTGATATTACTCTTGGTCACTAGATTAAAGGAGGTGTCTCTTGTTTCTATACTGTGAAGTTATTTTTCTCTTTGTAATTAACATATATTTATTTTTGGGGAGAAACTTGAAAATTTTGCAAATATTCCATTTTTCCTTAGCTCTTACCCACTAATTTTAGTATCCATCAGTACATTGTGCCTGCATTAATTATTACTCTGGTATTCTAATTGCTATTGACTATTTCTCTTATTCCTAGTATATTTATTTATTTGTATTTATTTATTTAGTTTATTTATTTTTAAAATTTTATTCATTGGGGGGGGGTGCATGAAGGTGTGGGAGAACCAAGGGGGAAGTAGACTCTTCTACTGAGCAGAGAGTCCGATGTAAGGCTCCATCCCAGGACCTTGAGATCATGACCTGAGCAGAAAGCAGATGCTGAACCATCTGAGCCATGCAGGTGCCCTCCTTGTATATTTATTATCTGGGATGAAGTAAAGAAGTGTTGCCTCTTCTGGGCTTCATTTTTTTATAAACAAATATTTTTAGGTAAATAAATATTTTAAATCTGAGGCACTTATTTCATTTTTTGGATTATAAGCTATTATTGTTTTTTGCTCAACTTGTTTCAGATTTGACCATTCAGGGTACTTTTAGTTTGGCTCTTCTTTCTTTTCTGTAGCCCCCCTTTTCTTTTCTCTTCTTCTTCTTCTTTTTTTAAAAAGCACCATTAGATGCCCTAGGCTCATCTTGTATTTTGCCTGCCCTAAACGTGGAATCAACAGCTTTCCCATAGAGAATTGGTTCTTTTTATTAGAAATGGTACTTAGAAACCATGATCTGGATATTAAGTGTGCTGATTGCTACTGGGATGTCACTGTTTCTAGGCTTTGTCAGCAGACAGAGCTAGGAAATATATGGGCATATGTATAGTTACCCCTTCATACACACATCTATATATAGTTTTGTATCTTTCTGTCTGCATATGTATTAAAAATAGAAGCATGGGGTTCATATTGATGTGATAAGTTCATACTGATGAGTTGATACTGAAAGAAACAGTTCACTGTAGCCTCTCCCCTTTGTTTATACCTCTTTCTCTGACAGTGAGAAACATAGCTCTTAACACTGTAGTACATTTACTTGCTTGTTCAATTCTATCATGCATATACAGTAATTTTAGGGTGAATAACCCATATTCTTGTGAGAAAAAAGCTTATCATCCAGAGTACCGAAGTACACTGTGAGTGACAATTCTTTTTGTCTTTATCTTACCATATCTAGTCAAGACACTGTTTTCTAGAATTACTTGGGTCAGCCCTTTATTCTCCACCCCTTTCAGTGTGGCGATATGATTTATTTGTTAAAAGATTAATTTGCTACAATGTATGTTTACTTTCAGTTCTCTCATGTCTTAGTTGATTAAAAAAAAAACAAAACTTCACTGTATGGTGTACACGTCTATGGATTTTGACCAATGCATAGAATTATGTGTATACCAATACAGTTGTTTATATATTTTTATCATACCACAATCCCTTTGCTGCTCCTTTGTAATTAATCTTCAAATGTCTGTTTTTACTATCAGAGAATTAACTTTTTGAGAATCTGCTCCCATTCTCTGTATTCTAAGAACTTACAGTGCTCAGGTGATACTCAGTGAATGCTGGCTGAATAGTCTGTGCCCTAACAGCTAGTTCAGAACTGACACTGAAAAAAAATTCTAAGTGAATGAATAAAGAGTGACTCAATGGACATATATGACAAAGATGGCACAAAATGATATTTCTGTTTGCAGATTTAATCACCTAATTGTTGTTGTTGACAAACCAGATCAAAACTCAGTGGCTTAAAACAGTAAGCATTTGTTTAGCATAAGAGCCTGGGTCAAGGTTGACCGATGTTGGCTGGGCTCATTCATGTGCTAGCTGGTTAGCGGGAATCTGTCTGGTAGAACTGGAGTCTGCTTTACTCCTCTATCTGGCCAGGCTAGGCTGAACTCATTTCATCTGTAGTGGTAGAATTCCAATAGAGTGAGTGACTGGAAATGTGCTTGGCCTTTTGAGCCATAGACTCAGAACTAGACAGCATTACTGCTTCCGCATGCTGATGGCCAAAAGTTACAAAGCAAGTTCAGAATCAAGAGGACATAAGCTCTACTTCTTGATGGGAGGAGCTTCACCACCAGATTGCCAAGGGCATAGACAGGGAGCAGTGATGAATTGCAGCCACTTTTGCAATCAGTATATTATAGAATCAATCTATGGAGATACACTGGAGGCTTTTAAAATACTCTTAATATAAATATTAAAGCCATCCTGCCCTCTACTGGTCATGATCTTGTGTGTTAATTTTTCTTACCTGCTTCTTCCTACCCCAGTATGCTTTAAAAAACAAAACAAAACAAAACAAAAAAAAGAATCTGATTCCAAAAAGCTGATGTGAGACTCAGGGACCATAAAGTGGCTCTTAGAAAGGGTTCATCAAGATTTGCAAATTAATTTTCATTTGTTAGCCACACTTTCTTCCTTTTGCTTACTCCATTATTTCTATCCCTTTTGTTTGTACACAGTTCTTCAAATCTAAATTCATAAACTCATTGAAGGGAGCCAGTGAAATGATCACTGCCACATTCACACACGATAAAAGGAAACTTTCAGAAAATTGGGAGCATAGAACTGAACTATATGCTGAGAATTGAAAAGCTTGATCTTATTATATCCTCCTCGGTTGGTTGCTTACTTCTTTATTAATACGGTTAATTTCTTGTACACAATCACTTGTATAGATTAAATTATCTTGCATGATATTATTTCTGGCATTTGAACTGTTTCTTTCATAGTCACTCCATTCCAATCAAAGTTTTTCATAATATTTCCTGCATTGTTTTCTTTTCATGGTCCTCATACCACTCACAGCTTTGATTAGATTACAGTCCGTTTTGCTTTAATAGTTATTCTAAGCATTGAACAGTGGTGGTGGATGTATCAGGGCTGACATGTTTCATCAATCTAGGATACTTGAAAAGGAATGGTTAAATTTGCCCCAAAGTTTGATTTTTGCTTCAATACTTTTTGTTGGTTTAAGCAAACTGCTGGGTACAGATGTCTCAAAGTCCCCAGACAGCCTCTGGGAAATTCAGCACATCTTGAATAAAAATGTGTTGGGGAAAAGAAAATGATACCCAGAGTCCAAACAGGTGCATCAGGCAGTGCATTTAATGAAGTTGCTAAATTTTGATTGGGCAAAACAAGACTTCAGTAGGAAAAAAAAAAAAAAAAGCCAAGAAAGATGATAACTATGTGATTTGCAACAATTGCAATATATGTGTATTACTGTCTTTAGGGAACAATGAATTACTCTAATAAATCCTACATCTATCATGAGAAAGAAATCCTCTTTAACTATATTTAACAGTATTAGTTTAGAGGCAAATGATATTAAAATGACTAAACATTTGGGAATAAAAACAAAAATATCTTACATTTAAAATCTTTTAGTTATTTGCTAAAAAAATAATTCTTTCTTATGATAAAACCATCCAGGAATTGTACCTTTAGGAAATGAAGGGAAAAAGCAATTGAGGCTGCATGGTAGTCAGCCATAGCAGAGCAGGGATTTTTCAAACTGGGTGGTAGGGATCCCTAGGATTTTAGGTCTCAGGGATTGTCACGTAGAGCTCATGCTGGTAAGGTCCTACGTGAACAATTCTCCCCTTTCCATCCACCATTACCATCCCCAATCTAGGATGGTACTTATAATTCCATTTATTTGGCATATTAGGTTTGTTTGAAAATGTTCTAAAAAAAAGAGCAACATCAAAGAAACAATATGATTAAAAAAATGGGCAGAGGAACTGAATAGATATTTTTCTCAGGAAGAGCTACAGATGGCCAACAGACATATGAGAAACTGCTCAATAACATTAGTCATCAGGGAAATGCAAATCAAACCACAATGAGATATCCCCTCACACCATGCAGAGTGGTTGGTATCAAAAAGACAAGAAACAACAAGTGTTGGTGAGGATATGGAGAAAAGGGAACCCTCACATACTGTTAGTGGGAAAGTGAACTGGTATAGCCACTATAGAAAACAATATGGAGGTTTCTCAAAAAGTTTAAAATAGAAATACTAGCAATTCTACTTTTGGGTATTTATTTGAAGGAAACATAAACACTAATTCAAAAAGATATATTTACTCCTATGTTCACTGTAGCATTTTTTTTTTTTTTTACAATAACCAAGATATGGATGCAACCTAAGTGATCCAATGATCGCACTATTGGATATTTACCCAAAGAATACAAAAACACCCATTTAAAGGGATACATACACCTCTATGTTTATTGTAGCATTGTTTACAATAGTCAAATTATGGACACAGCTCAAGTGTCTGTTGATTGGTGAATGGATAAGAAGAGATAGTACATAAATATAATGGAATGTTATTCAACTATAAAAAGAATGAAATATTGCCATTTCCAATGATATGGAGAGAGCTAAAGAGTATAATGCTACGTGAAATAAGTCAGTCAGAGAAAGACAAATACCATAAGATTTCACACATAAGTGGAATTTAAGACACAAAGAAGCAAAGGGGGGAAAAGACAGACACATCAAGAAAGAGATACTTAATTATAGAAAACAAAATGATGGTATCAGAGGGCAGAAGAGAATGAATTAAAGAAGTAATAGAGATTAAGGAGTGCACTTGTGATGAGCATGGGTGTTGTATGGAACTGTTGAATCATTGTAATCTGCACCTGAAACTAATATAACACTGTATGTTAACTAACTGGACCATTTTCTTATACCACATACAAAAATAAACTCTAAATGGATAAAAGACCTTAATGTGAGATAGGAACCCATCAAAACCCTAGAGGAGAATACAGACAGCAACCTCTTCTTTGACCTTGACCACAGCAACTTCTGGCTAGACATATCTCCAAAGGCAAGGGAAACAAAGGCAAAAATGAGCTATTGGGACTTCATCAAGATAAAAACTTTTGCACAGCAAAGGAAGCAGTTAACAAAACCAAAAGACAGCCAACAGAATGGGAGAAGATTTTTGCAAATCTTTTCAGATTTATCAGATAAATCTGAAATATCTGATAAATACCTTTTTCAGATAAAGGGGTGGTATCCAAAATCTATAAAGAACTTATCAAACTCAACACCCAAAGAACAAATAATCCAGTCAAGAAAAAGGCAGAAGACATGAACAGACATTTCTCCAAAGAAGACATCCAAATGGCCTACAGACACATGAAAAAATGCTCAACATCACTCGACACCAGGGAAATACAAATCAAACCCACAATGAGATACCACCTCACAGCAGTCAGAGTGGCTGAAATTAATGAGTCAAGAAATGACAAATATTGGTGAGGATGTGGAGAAAGGGGAACCCTCCTGCACTGCACTGTTGGTAGGAATGCAAGCTGGTGTAGCCACTCTGGAAAACAGTATGGAGTTTCCTCAAAAAGTTAAAAATAGAGCTTCCCTATGACCCAACAGTCACACTACTGGGTATTTACCCTAAAGATACAAATGTAATGATCTGAAAGGGCACTTGTACCCCAATGTATATAGCAGCAATGTCCACAATAGCCAAATTATAGAAAGAATGGATATGTCCATTGAAGTTGAATGGACAAAGAAAATGTGGTGTGTATATATATATATACAATGAAATATTACTCAGCCCACAAAAAGGGAAACCCTCCCATTTGCAGTGATGTGGGTCTTGTGCTAAGTGAAATAAGTCAATAAGAGAAAGATAATTATCAAATGCTCTCACTTATATGTGGAATTTAAGAAAACAGAGGAGCATAGAGGAAGGGGGGAATAAAACAAGACAAAATCAGAGAGGGAGATAAATCACAAGAGACTCTTAATCATAGGCAACAAACTGAAACTGAAGGTTGCTAGAGCGGAGGAGGTTGGCGGTTGGGGTAACAGGTGATGGGCATTAAGGAGGGCCCGTAATGTAATGAGCATTGGGTGTTAAATGCAACTGATGAATCAAAACTTAACTTATGAATACTAATACACTATATGTTAATTAATTGAGTTTAGATAAAAAATAATAAAAACTTAAAAAAAGTTTAAAGTAGAAATACCAGCAATTCTACTTCTGGTTATTTGAAGAAAACAAAACCACTAATTCAAAAACATATATGCACCTATATGTTCGTTCCAGCATTATTTATAAAAGCTAAGATATGGAAACAACCTGGCGTGCCTGGATGGCTCAGTTGTTAAGCATCTGCCTTCAGCTCAGGTCATGATCCCAGGGTCCTGGGACCGAGCCTGGAGTCAGGCTCCCTGCCTAGCAGGAAGCATGCTTCTCCCTCTTCCCCTGCTTGTGTTTCCTCTATCGCTATGTCTTTCTCTGCCAAATAAATAAATGAAATCTTAAAAGAAAAAGATATGGAAACACCGTAAATGTTAATTGATAGATAAATAGATGAAGAAGATGTAGTAGTATACAAAATGGAATATTACTCAGTCATGAAAAAGAATGAAATCTTGTCATTTGTGGCAACATGGATGGACCTAGAGAGTATTATGCTAAGTGAAATAAATCAGAGGAAGACAAATACTGTATCATTTCATTATATATGGAATCTAAAAAACAAAACAAATGAACAAATAAACCAAAACAGAAATAGACATAAATACAGACACCAAAATGGTGGTGGTCAGAGGGGAGAAGGGTAGTGGAATAGGTGAATTAGGTAAAGGGGGATAAGACACAAACTTCCAGATGTGAAATAAATTAGTCACAGTGATTTAAGGTATAGCATAGGAAATATATTCAATACAAATGTAATAACTGTGTGGTGACAGGTTAGGTATTTAAACTTATTATGGTGATCATTTTATAGTACATATCACTGTCAGATCACTGTGTTGTACACTTGAAACTAATACAATATGTCAACTCAACTATAATTAAAAAAGAGAGATGAGGGGTCTGGATGGCTTAGCTGGTTAAGTATCTGCCTTTGGCTCAGGTTGTGATCTTGGGGTGGTGGGGTTAATTCCCACTTTGGCCTCCCAGCTTAGCCAGGAGTCTGTTTCTCCCTCTCCCTCTACTGCTCTCTGTCAAATAAATGAATAAAATCCTTATAAAAAATAAAACATTAAAAAAAAAACTATCCCCAAGTATAAAAAAAGGAGGAACGCTGACGTCAGAGTACATATACCCTTTATCTTCTGTTACTTTAAAGGTGGATAAGGCCAGAAACAGAGGACAGTGTCAGGCAAACATAAACCAGAACATGATAGGAATGTGCATAAGTTTATAATACCTTGTACTCCCATGTTTGAGTTGTCCCACAACTCAAAATAATGATGACCATAAATCAATGCTCATATTTTTCACTTCTACATGATTTATTTGGTTCCTTAAAAAGTATATTGGATCTTGTTTTGACATGATCTTGTTCCGTGCTTTATCTTTGATTTCATGTTTTTCTTTACCAGTAAGCATATTTATTTCATATTCTTCGTAAGTTCTACATACAGTCATCATAACTGTTAAGTTCATAGGAGTCTAACATACTGGCTGGTGTTTCTGATGATTCTTTGTCATGGTGCCATGGTTTCTCATTTCTTATGAGTAATTTTGGGTTGTGAGATTATATTTGCCTAAGCATTGTCTTTGGGAATCCTATAAGGCCTGGATTATGATTCTAGTTGCTTTGACAAGGTTTCTAGAATGCCAACTCCACTTTAGATTAATTTCAGTCAGCCATTTCTTGGATCACATATAGGTAGTATAAATTTGAACCTCAGATATGTATGAGGGAAGGTCTGTAACTACAAATTCTCAGGAGAGACTTTTTCCCCACTCAGAGCCTAGACTGAAATAGATAATTTCCTTCACTCTTTTTATTGGTGTAGAGAGTGTTTCTTCCTGGTCTACATTTTTATTAATACGATGGCCCTGCCAATGTCCAAACTTTATATTGGGGTTCTCAATTCTAATGCTTAACCTTTGCAAGTCCAGGGTCATGTATCCTATCCCTTGTATGTAGCTGTTGTAATCCAAGAGCGGGAAACACTCTCAACTGTGGTAACTTCTGGTTTGCAACTACTTTATCTTGACCCTCTGGAGACTTTCTTTCTTTCTTCCTTTTTCTTCCTTCCTTCCTCCCTCCTCCCTCCCTTCCTTCCTTCCTTTTTTTTTTTTTTTTAAACCATATAGGTGTTTTGTATTGGGAAGTTTTTCCAGAATGTCTGTCCTTGATACTCCCTCAAATGGAAGCAAATCAAAATCCTAAAGCACTGTTTTGAGGATGTTTTAGAGAGAGCAGGCATAGTGCATATAAGACTGTGACTATAGGATTGTGAAAAATATTGGGCAACCATAAGGAAATTGTGAATCAGTCCTTCCATGCAGGAGAATTTGAGTTGTCTATCTTCAGTCATTAGGTGGTAGTTCCCAGGAACCTAAAATTTATGGATAGTAACATTTTATTTTATTTATTTTAAAAACTTTATTTATTTATTTGACACACAGAGAGAGATCACAAGCAGGCAGAGAGGCAGTCAGAGAGAGAAGGGGAAGCAGGCTCCCCTCTGAGCAGAGAGTCTGATGTGGAGCTCCATCCCAGGACCCAGAGATCACGACCTGAGCCGAAGGCAGAGGCCCAACCCACTGAGCCACCCAGGCGCCTTGGATAGTAACATTTTTCAAAAAATTTGAGGAACAGCATAACAAAGGATAGTTAACTTTATGTTCTGTTAGGACATTCAACAACAAAACCCCCAAATATATCTACTATTTTAACACCAGCACTCTAAGAAGGGTGAACCCAGAAATCTCATTCTGTGTCTTTCTGTCTCTCTCTGCCTGTGTCTTCTCAGATTCGTCCAAATAGTATTCTTCCTGCAGTGGTGTTTGGGATCTGAATTATTTGTAGTCTTTTTTATTGATGAGACAGTAGAATCTTTTCCTAGACATTTGGACAAGGTAGTTTATTCTGGCACAAAATGTATCATGGCTGCCCTAAGACGTCCGGGAAATGCAGATCACATTAACTGGTTTCATTTTGCATCATAGAAGGTAATAGCTAAAGAAAGGGCTCTAGAATTTATTGTTGTTTCCCTAGATATGTCTAGTTTTCTATGACTCGACTGAGACATTTATAGTTAGGTGATCTCATCAAAAACACAAAGTGACCTTGTCACAGACCAGATCTCAGATCTTTTAACTTTCTGTTAGAGGCTCTGTGGGGTAGGGAAACATAATGGTTAACATTTGCTGACTGCCTTATATATTTCAGGCAAGATAATAAGATTTTTACATATGTGTGCCATTTAGTCCTCAAATACACCTTGTTGATAGTTACTATTAGCTCCTCTTTATGGTGGGAAGCTAAGACTTGATGATGAAATAGTTTAAATAACTTGCACAAGAACACACACGCACACACACATACACACATGCACGCGAGTGCAGGAGGCTTGTCTGTAGCCTGTGTTGATACGGTGTTGGATAGGTGGGAAGAAGCCTTCTCTACTCTACTGTTGCTTCTTCCCCTGATGGGCAATCACTGAATCACTTCTTCCTGTGGCAGGAATCAGTGGCAGTGACCCCTTTACTAATGCAAGAGTCAGTTCACTGGTAACATGGTACGAGTTACGGTGAGGAGGAAATGAAAGTGGGTGCTTGCTCTCGGCCACCCTTAAATACTCACTCATCTCACTGATATATGAGCTCCCAAGGGGAAATAACTCGATGTCCTGAGGAGTGCAACTCACTGAAAAGAAAGACAACTATGGTGGGCACTGCAAAATTAATTCTTTCCTTGATAAACTAGATAACATTTTCAAGTCTCCCTTTCAACTAGGTGTGGCCATGTGATTAAGTGCTCATCAGTGAGATATAAGCAGAAATGATATATGCTGGTGCTGGGTATGCCTCCTGCAGGCTTTCTTGCTCCCTCCACTGCCTAGGACCCTCACGTGATGGTGACCCATCTTCAACCATGCAGTTGGTTCCAGTGACCCGGGGATGAATGGGCAGCACAAGGGAAGGAATCTGGTGTTCTGAATGGTCAAATGGGGCACAACTGCCCACTGACAACTGCTTTCCTGAGATCTATTGAATGAAGAAAATAGGTGTCTATATTCCATAAGCCACTGTAATTTAGGATCTTTCTGTAAGAGTAGTTTAGCCTTATCCTAACTATTATAAAAACAAATTGGATAATGTATCTATCTTACATGATCCTAAAGCAGATTATTGAAACAGAATTATTATGAATTTAAAAGAGGTGTGATAAAATATACTTGAAATTGAAACAATAAGAAACAGTAACAACATGGAAATGTTTATTACAGTGACTTGCTTTTTCACCTTTCTGCTTTGTCTGAAAGTCCTAAGTACCTGCTAAGCCACAGGTATCTCTCATTTATCAACTTTCCTTCTTCCCCAACCTGTTGACATCTCCTGTCTGCTGTCATTTCCTCTCCTGTTTGTCCATGTGTGTTTGTCTCCTACATTCCTTTGCTGTCATTTTAAGAGGAAGCTTAGAAAAGGGCAAAGGTGTTCATATTTCATGTTTCATAGAAGGCTCCGGTTTTTCCTCATAGAACTTGTTTTTTTGGATCATGGTTACTTTTTGCATGTTTACATTTTCCATAGTGTAGAAAGCTTTTATAAAATGTAAAATTTGTAAATATTGGTTTAAGGTTAACTAAATTATGGTATTTATGCAGTAGAATATATATGGCTGGTAGAAATGATGTTTATGAATAATTTTTAGTGGTAAGAAAATTTCAGGTTTAATGCTAATTTTAATAAACTATACAAAATTGTACATACATTTTGTAACTCTAATATGTAACATAAAACATACACAGGATAAAGATCAGCAGAAAGTCTGACAAACTACCTTGTTAAATCTAGGAGCTGGGATTACTTTAGTGTTTTCTGATTTCTTTTTCTTAAATGTTTATTACTCTGCTAAACAAACAAGTATGAATCAATTGTTCTTTGAATTTACGCATAACTTTTCAAAGGCCTACTTAGATGATTCTCCTCTATTAAAAGCTTGTGATATGAAAGATCACATTTTTTTCCCTCTAACCTTGTATAATATCTATAGTTTTCTGATGCACAGCAGGGGTTGGTAAATGATAGACTGCAGGCCAAATGTGGCTTGCTCCTGTTTTTAAAAATTAATTAATTAATTTAAAGACGGAGATTACAGGTGGGCAGAGAGGCAGGCAGAGAGAGGGGGTGATGAGCAGGCTCCCTGCTGAGCAAAGAGCCTGATGTGGGGGGCTCGATCCCAGGACCCTGGTATCGTGACCTGAGCCGAAGGCAGAGGCTTAACCCACCGAGCCACCCAGGCGTCCCGTTCCTGTTTTGGGGAATAAAGTTTCACTGGACCCCAGCCACACTCATTAATTTATGTGTGTCCATTGCTTTCATGCTATCATAGCAGAGTTGGGTAGTCGTGATGGACTCCGTCCACATGGCCTGTGAGACCTAAAATGTTTATTCTCTGGCTCTTTACAGAAAAAGTTTTTGACCCCTGGTATAGAGGAAGAATTGCTTTGTCATGTCATACACATAACACACACACCTGTTCCAAAGTATCCTGCTGGACATCTTCTAAGAAGAATCGATCTTTTCTCACAATGCTACAATGGATTGTTCTTAATAATTTGAAAAACATTTAACTATTATTCAATTATCTTGAATAATTTTTTAAAAAGATTTCATTAATTTATTTGACAGAGAGAGAAAGAGATCACAAGTAAGCAGAGAGGCAGGCAGGGGTGGGGGAGCAGTCTCCCCGCTGAGCAGAGAGCCTGATGTGGGGCTCGATCCCAGGACCCTGAGATCATGACCTGAGCCAAAGGCAGAGACTTAACCCACTGAGCCACCAAGGTGCTCCGTACCTTGCATAATTTGGAAGCATGTCAGCATTAACTGTAAAGTAGAGCTTGGTGATGTCACAGGAAGTCCAGTGTAGGGGCTTCTCCTTGCACTAACACCAATAAGTGTTTCCTCTTTTAAGGACCATGTGTTGGATTTGGCTTGTATCTAGGAGTCATGTTGTTGGAAAAATGTGCAGTTAAATACAGAGTTACAGTCAGGGCAATGAAAGGCTCACATTACGAGAGCTATGGGATTGCTGCAGCCTATTGAGGGGACAGAAATTTTACATCTAGAGCTCACCGAGTTTTAGAATTAAAGCGATCTTAGAAATCAGCTTAATCAAGTTATCCCTAGTAATAGTATCCTGATATGGAATTGCTCAGGTTGGGTACGGTTTAAGTTTTTAAACACTTGAGAACCTACTGTATGCCAGGTGCTTTCATTTCTTTAATTTCATTTTTTAATGAATTACTTTTCTGCTCTGTATATATTTAATTTAATTCTAGTATAGTTAACATACAGTATTATATTAGTTTAAGGTGTACTAGATGCTTTCATGTACCATTATTCCACTTATAAATCCAGTGATAGACAATTCCTATGTCATAAGAGACACTGTTTCATATTTTGGCAGCTCTAATTGTTAAAAAATTACACTGTATGTTTTGTACTAATATATGCCTTCCTATCAACTTCAATCATTGATCCTAGTTCCATTAAACTGAGTCTTCTGCTAAATGGCAGACATTCATATAGTTGAAGACAGCTATCACATCTCCTTTGAATCTTGAATAATCCCAAATTCTTGAGCTCCTTAGAACAATTTGAAAACTAGTATGGATTGAATATATTGAATTGCATGTTTTCATTTTTTTTTGACATGTTAAAAGAATGGCTTTTTAGCAAAAGGCTTAAAGATTTTTAAATGAAAAAACATTTCTGATATTCTGGAAACAATATTATGCTATTATGAAATGTTTGGCCAATTTAAGTATCAATAAGTGATTTAGTAGCATGTAAATCAGAGATTTTATCATTTATGTCAAGTTCTATTTTGTGACCCCTCCTTTATGATTATTTCTCTGTGAAATTTAAGTTAGGCTTTGAATTGTCACTTACCCAAGTGCTGTTCTTCTTTTCTCTTTAAAAATTTTTTTTTTTTGGATATGTCAGTAACCAGTGAGAACAAGCTTTTTCATAATCATGGATACAGAGAATCATAAAATCTGACCAAATTAACCCTGTGCAAGGAAGAAAGGGTATTTAAATAGGTCAGGTGATTCTGCTTGCTGTTTCACAATCAGTGAGTGCTAGGTGTGAATTTCTGTCCCCTCTGTGGGCCACACTATTTCCATAACTCTGATAGCGTGAGCCTCTTAAACTGCCCTGATTGTAGCTTTAGTGTTTAAATGTACACATTTTTCCAGTGAAATGACACCAAAACAGAAACCAACTCCATGAGATGGTCCTTAACAGAGGAAACAATCATTGGAGTCAGTGCAAGAAGGAGAAGCACTTGGGTTGGACTTAGCACTATGTTGCTGAACTCTACTTTGTGGTTAATTTGTGGGATTTTTTCTTCTTTCTTTCTTCCTTCCTTCCTCCCTTTCCCCCTCCCTCTTTTTTCTTTCTTTCTTTCTTAATTGTGACCATATTTCCTCTTTGGTTTGACCTTTTTTAAAAAAGATTTTATTTTTAATTAATTTCTACACCCAACATGAGCTCAAACCCACATTCCCTAGATCGACAATCATATGCTCCACCAACTAAGCCAGTCAGGCACCCTTCTTTTTCTTGACTTTTTAAACTTACCCATGATTCGATAAGATTTAGCCTAAAGACCAATGATTTCTTTATTCCTTTAAATAAACAGTTAGGGAAGCATTCCTTGAAATACTTTTTTGGGGAAAAAGAGAAACTTTTGATAGAGAACCTAGGAAAGGCTGTGACAGGCACAGCATCAGCTGTTGAATAACGATGAGCCAAACTGAGAAGTGGAAATACAAGTATTAGAAGCCCATTCAAATGAAAGGAAGAGGTTTTGACTCTAAGCTTACCATTTTTATAAGAATAATTGAAAATTCGGCTTTTTCTATAAAGATGCAGAAATATATGCATCCGTGGAAATCTCAGCCTGTTCCTCGGGAAGTTACTCTCCACCTGACCGGGGCTGACTGATAGAGACCTCAAGAAGCGATACACCAAAATGGTTGCCCCAGGGAAGTTAGAAGGAAGATAATAAAAAGCAAACCCCTTTAATCCTTTAATGTCATCTCCTTTTGGGATTTGTGTGTTTCCTAGTGCTTCTGAGTGCTTCTCTGAGTGGGAAATAGAGAGATGCAGTACTCACTTTACTTGTCATTCACAATTTTTTGCTTATAGGAATTTGAGACATGTGAGTGACAAGGTGAATATACTGGATAGAGAAGTGTTGTTGTTGAATGATGAGAACAGAATTGAGTTAATGTTACTGTTCAACTTCAAGTGTGTTAACCCAGTGATTTTAAATAAAAATACCTTGGGTTCTTGTTAATCCTCCCTCTACACAATAGGCAATAGGCACCAGATTTGAAAGCAAAATGGAATATTTTTGTTTTAAATATACGTATTAATGTACTAGAAGACTAACATTTTCCTCTTTGTTTTCATTTTTATTTAACATTTTTATATAACAAAAATCAGTGTTTACTAAGTGCCAGACACTTTTGTAAGCACTCGATCAATATTAATTCATCTAATTCTCATAAGAACTCTATGAGGTAGTTACTCTTATGCCCATTTTTATAGATGGGGAAACTGAGGAATGGACGTATTAAGCAGCTTGTTCAAACTCATTTGACTGGTAAGTGGCAAAGCCAGCTTTAGCCTCTTCTAGTCAATAAATAAATATTTTAATAATAAATTTTTATTTTTAATATTTATATTATTTATAAATATTTAATATTTATATTTATTTTATATTTTACTAATTAATTAATAATAAATTTATTGACTAATAAGAGTGTCAAATAAATATTTTAAAATGTATGCCTTGATGAAAAAAATGGTTGAGGAGTACTGTTCTAGAGAACAAGAACAAAATAAAACAAAACACGAAAATCCTACTACTATGAATAACTGAAAAATGAATAACATACATTTCAGTGTATGGCTGATCTCACTGGAAGGTAATCACTACGTTCTGGGAATAAGGCTTGGTGGTGAGCCCCATACCCACTGCTGTAGCTACCAGGTATGGGGGTGGAAAGGAGACTAAATGGTAGAGATTGTAATATAAGGACTTCATTGCTGCTCAAATGGAGACAACAGATTAGGATTCAGGCTTATCCAATGAGGTCATTGAGAATTGAAATATTCACATACTGTTAAGATTCTCAAAAGGTTACGATTTCAGTAAAAGTGAGAATAAAAAATCTGTCATTTTCTTTTGGCCTGGATTTTGGGTGGAGTAAAAGAGCTCTTTTAGAATGGGTAACCATGGTCTGTGCTTTATGCAAAGGTGAAGCAAGAAATTAACAGGTCTAAGGAAATTATCCAGGATGCAGCAAAGGGAGTTAGAGGTTGGAAATTATAAAAGAGGAATGGAGGGAGCCTGGGTGGCTTAGTTGGTTGAGCAACTGCCTTTGGCTCAGGTCATGATCCTGGAGTCCTGGGATCGGGATCGAGTCCCGCATCAAGCTCCCTGCTCCACGGGGAGTCTGCTTCTCCCTCTAACCTTCTCCCCTCTCATGCTCACTTTCTCACTCTCTTTCAAATAAATAAATAAAAGAGGAATAGAGGGTAAAATTATAGGACTTCCAGAAAGAATAAATAAAGGTAATGAATAAAGATAATAAGATAGTAAAGTTTTTCAGGACCACAGTGAATCTCAGTGATATAAGAAGGATATTAGGGTTTGAAGTCAATGGCAAAGAAAGAATTCTTGAGATATCTTTGGTGTGAAAAGGTAGTTCTGTTAAAGCATGGAGATAAGAGCCATGGGCAGAAAGAGCTGCACTGGGGTCATGAGGAATGGCCCATTATATACTTTCAAGTTGGGAGGGGGCTACAAGATTTCCAGGATCTTGAGGGGGCTAGCTATTGTTGGGAAAAAGTCATTTTTTTACCATCTAATAAAGCCTTAGTCATGAAACCCTTCAGATGTATATTAGTGGGCCGTATGCTTGGGGGATGATTGCCAACACATATCTTGGGCGGTTTAGAGATAAAGGAAATTTCTAAAGGGATTTTTATATGTTGAAGTTGACTTACAGGATCCCCGGGGGTTGGGCTAATGTTGCCTTTTGCCCTTAGCAAAGTATTAACATTGAGGCATGTGAGTCCCTAGAGGAATGTCACTCTACCTGTTTCAAGGACTTGTCAGTGGGCTGTAGGTAGTAAGGAAATTTAATAATTTCTTTTCTGCCTTTGTTTCCCAGATCACCAAGGGGATAAATATTTCTTTTCTCATACCTAAGACACACTAAAGCTGCAAAACACCAAAGATCCAATGAAAAATATTAAAAGCAACAATAAAGAAAAGGATTATCTATAAAAGAATTCCAACTATATCAAACTGTAAACTTTTCTACAACAATAAGGTGCCAGAAGAAAATGGAATCTTCAAAATGGTGAAACAAACGAACAATTAACCTAGAAATATATATCTAACTAAATTCCCAACTCTTCAGGAGTTAGGGAAAAATACGTTTCCAAACAAACAAAACAAATATCTACTACAGCAAGAATGAAATTTAACCTAGGGAAAAGGCCTAAGATGTAAGAATGTTGAACAAATAAACTTTGTAAACTTGACTTTAAATTTAAATAGATATTGACTATAAATGAACATGATAAATATTGAATAATTAGAGAAGTTAGTTCAAATAAAGTGGAAATAAAATGCTTGCATAATTAACATATAAAGGGAGGAAAGAATGGAAATTAAAGCATTCAACAATTCTGCATTTGTTTGCTTTTCATATACCCTCTTTTATTCAGTGTCTTTTCAAATCTTTAGCCTATTTAAAAATGTGCTCAAGTTCTCAGATTTCTTTATACATTTCTTGGTACAAGTCTTTTCAGTTATGTGGTTTAAACATATTTTCTCACAATCTCTAGCTTATCTTTCCTTTTTTTTTTTTTATAATGGTGTTTTTTGTAGAGCAAAACTTTAGAATTTTGATGAAGTCCAGTATATCAACTTTTTTCTTTTTTCAAAAAGAGGGCATTGTAAAGCCATGCTCAGGAAGTCTCCCGAGTTTTTTTGTTAACTTCTCCTTCTTTACTCCCTAGAGCCCTCACGGCCATCACAATGTAAGGCTAAAACTAGCCTTGTATTACATTTAAGAATCAAATCAGTTTTCTAAATATTTCCCTAATCCTTGCACCTCTTCCTTGTCACAGGAAGTCTTCTGTGGTTGTTGTCTGGCTCTAACTGGTGTAGTGGTTGCCTCCAGGGCGTATCCCACTGATAATACTCGATATTCCTGTTTCATGAAATACACAAATGCACGTTGTGGTGGTCCTTTCCCAAGCGGAGAGTCTGCTTGCTCCCTGTGGGTGTCTTCAACCCGAGCACGGTTCTTCGTCACCATGAACTTAACTGTAGTGTATAACAGCAGGTGCTCCCCATAGAGCTACACATTTAATGAATGAAAGGGGGAAAAAAATGCAGCCGAGTTGAATAGTTTTCTCAAAAAATTCTGATTTTATAACCATTTAATGTAGACAATTATCTTTTTTTGGCATTTATTATCCATTTTACTGGAAGCCTAAGAAATCCGATGTCTTCAATTTTATAGTTATAACCTAAATTAATTATACCTTACCAGTTAAATTGACTTTCAACACTTTATTCCAAGCTTGTCATACTGGCCTCAGTATTGACATCCGGTGTTCAAATAAAATATAAGCATCCTGGCTTTCTTAGTGAATGTAAACCTGAACATGCCAGGAATTGCAAGGTCAAAGATTCTCCTTTCTTCACTGTAGGAAGCCTGACTTACTAGTAAGTACTCTGGGGCATGAGAAGGAATCTGTGCTTTCCTGAACTGAAACTCTATGAGGTTGTATCTGAATGTTTCACATATCGGTGAGAGCCCACTAAGGAGACATGCATTTATCTAGACAAGTGGTAACAGTGATGATTCTAATACACACATGTGGAATATTCATGTAAGTAGTTTGGTGCAAAACCAGTCTGGCAGAGTGGATGAGGCACTGCCCTAAGTCTCTATCTAGCATGTAGGTTTCTAGTGTCACTTTCTTCACTTGGGTAAATCATTCTAAGGTCTCTCCTTGTTTTCATTTTCTCCCTTAACCACAGGGTATCCACCTTGCAGAGATCAGTAGGAATTAACTGTGGATAGTCCAGGACTCTTTAAGAAAAGAGCTATATATTTTCCTAGAAAATGATTTTTGTACTGAACCTGAAATAAATAGAATCCAGGTCAACTTTACCTAAAGCTTATCTCCCAGGATGTTAGCAGCTACAAGGTTAGGACTCTAACTGGGTGAAGTATTCAGCATACTGGGCTTGTGTCCACCCAATGGTGGCTTCATAGCTGAGTTTTCCTCTTTTGTCTAGATATTTGGAATTGTTTAGACATAGTCTATGAGTGCTCAGGAAATGCTGACTTAAAATACTTCATGAGCGAGTCATTCATTATCACATGTTCTGAGAGGTAGGTAAAGATATTGTCACCCTCACCTGCCCATTTTTATTTGATAAATGCTAATTGATATTATCTGACTTTCAAATGAATTATAAGAAGGTGGATTTATTACATCCCTTCTTATTAATTTTGGTTGAATAGTTTTGACTTTCACCTAACCCTGATGAATAGGTAGTATCTGGTTGTCTTGTGTTTGCTTCATGCCTCAGTGCTGTTGGGAATAATATAAAGGAAAGCTGCCTTCCCTAAAGAGGGAGAGCAAAGGAAAACATAAGTTAGTAGGAAAAAAAAAAAAAAAAGAAGAATGAATACAATGATAGTACAGAGATTCATTGATCCTTAAAAATCACGAGTTCCCTTGAAATAGAAGTTTTCTCTGGAGCACAGTCTGAGGTCTTATCTATTTCCTAATAAAAATGCAGATTAATGAAAATTTTGAAGTTAGTATTTAATTTTAATTTTGGTCATTTTTAAAAAGATTTTATTTTTAAGTAGTCTCTACACTCAAAATGGGGCTTGAACTCACAATCCTGAGATCAAGAGTTGCATGCTCCACCAACTGAGCCAGCCAGGTACCCCTTAAATATGGTCATTTTAAAATGAATGTGTACAAATGCATAATGTGAAATAATATGTTTTTGTATACGAATAAATTGCTTGATGATTTGTGGACTAATAATGTTTCAAGAAAACCAATATTCTCACCTTACAAATTTTTCCAGTGTCAGTTGTCTAACTCAAAACCAGTTATTGGGTTTAACAATTAAATATGTGCTTTGTAGAGTAAATAATTCTCATTCCCATAATAGTTGTATGGCCTTAGTCTTTCAGGCTTTTTTCTATTTTAGCAACACATCAATTGAAAATAAAATAAGTGTTGGGGTGCCTAGGTGGCTCAGTGGGTTAAGCCTCTACCTTCGGCTCAGGTCATGATCTCAGGATCCTGGGATCTAGCCCCGCATTGCGCTCTCTGCTCAGCGGGAAGCCTGCCCCCGCCCGCACCCCCCTCCCCGCCTGCCTCTCTGCCTACTTGTAATCTCTCTCTCTCTCTCTCTGTCAAATAAATAAATAAATAAAGTCTTTAATTAAAAAAAAAAAGAAAATAAAGTGTTTATAGTACCAAACCAATTCACCATAATTATTTGTGATGAAGAAATTAACCTCAAGCTAGGCTACTTTCTCATTTACTTATGACCTGTTTCAGAGACACCAATTACAGAAGGAAATGGAATTAGCTTTTGCTTGTATTTCTTAGTTGCACTGTGGTCTTAGCTTTGTTAATGGCTCTCTTAACCGTTATAAAAGAAGAGGAGTAGCCATGTGGCCAATGGAGAAAATGACAGGAGACCCAGAGCTCTCTATATAGAATAACTTGGGAATTCAGATGGCTGGACGTCTTGATATGAAATTTAGTTTAGAAGGCACTCTGAAAATCACTCTCAAAAGGCACTGTGTCAATCAATCTTTTTCACTAAGTTTATAACCTTGTCTTAAAGGAGCAGTGGAGGCACATCTTAAATTTCTACGAAAAGATAAGTCAATGACTTGAAAAAGACAGTTTCTACCAACAATATCAGTAACATCAAATTGCCCCGTAGAGGCAGGTAAAAGAGTGAAAGCTGTGAGGAATGGAAGCACAGAGAACAGGTCATCACACTACCATTTTCTCCAACATCCTAAACTGTGATAAGTACCTGATCATAGCTGTGTCTCAATTTCTAGCCTTTGAGCCAAGTTAGTACCACCTGGTGTGATTTGAAATGACCCCAAAAGAGCTGGTGATGCCTCATGTTAAATTGTGAAAGACATTCTATTTAGCAGGTATTATCCCTCTCCAAGTCAAAAAGGTTATTATATTTTTCCCAGTTCATTTTACTCCCTTCATTTCTGACATTAACTCAGAGTATCTTTGTCCATTAGAGGATCTCTTTCTGCTTTATTCATTCCAGCTTTTGCCTTTACTGTGGGATGTAACCGTCAAGCTCTGTTCTTATAAAGGAGTTTTTATCATGGACAGTATATCATGGATTATTTGGCCTGTTAGTTTTTCAGGTGTATGGGGTATTGCAGAAACACTGCCCCTGGAGCTCTGTTGCTAAGACTTTTATTGTGTATCTGTCCATAAGTTCTGTTTCCAGTGCTGATCCTGGAATTGCAATGAACAAGTGAAGGGAAGTAAAGAGCAGAGAGGGCAGATTATTGATAGGAGTTTCTATCAGCACACCTTCCTAAATCCTATCTACTCAGGGTATTGTAATTTCAACAGACAGTAAAAGCTACAGAATGCCATTTTGTTCTATAGGCTGGTCTTGTTCATGATAATGTGCTGATTGCCTAGAGTCCAGGAAGATGCCTTCCTTGACCCCTGTCCAACTCTATAGAAGTCAGGGGTACAGGTTGATGTGAGAGAACTCCAGCCAAAAACCTTAGGGAAGCATCAGGGGAATTGGTTTGGCAATTTCCAGTCACTTTGTCTCTAGGCTGAGCAGCCTGGCTTTAGGAGTGTACAGTAGCACTAGAAAGGACAATATTTTAAAAACACCATGATGATCTTGCTCTGGAGTCCAGTGGGGGCTCTGCTATATTCTGAAGGAATCAGAAAAAAATCTTCCTAATTCAACTGAAGAATACCCCTAAGAAGATGAAATAATCTGATTATTCCAGGGGATGAATGAGATGGGGAGATTACATAGGCTTTTAGGGGGAGACTGCGTCTTTCATGTGCATTATCAGTCTGATTTCAAGTGTATGACGAGCTTTTAAGATGCCCTTTATACTTTTCTAGAGACTTGGTCAAGGGAGAAGATATATGCATAGATATATGCATATATATGCAACTATATATATGCAACTATGCATAAGATATATGCATTTTTTTCTCCCTCCCCAAAGAGGGGTACATTAAAGTGTTTTTTTTTCCCTCCCTAAAACAACTACCATGAAACTAAAGGCGGTGGTTGACTAGCACCTGGGATTACCTAGGTTACTTCAAGAGAAAATAGATGAGAAAATGAGGAGAAATAAAAAGTACCAGATGATAATAAATGTTGACTTCTTTTTTCAAATCTATTGCTGTATAATCTAAACCATTTCCCAGATCAGTTTTCCCATCTTATAGGAGAGATGCCTCTTCCTATCCATGATTCTTAGTAAGAGTATTGTGAAATTTATCAATTGCTTATGAGGAAACACAGTGACAAATATTACATAAAACAACACTATTTTATTTATGTATCTTTAAGTGATTATATATTATTCAAAAGTGGTTTTGTGGCACCCAGTCCAGCTACTTAGGCAGGCCAAGCTGAAATAATTTATCTCAGAATATCCTGTTGCTTTGTACTGGCACATTAAGAGAAAAAGTTCTCTAATATTCATTTTGATGCACAATTAGTTTCAGGCAAATCTCTTGGACAGATTGTAGTCTTGTATTGTGGAGTTGAAATTTAATGATTTCAACACAGTTGTCTTCAGTGCCAACATAAGCCAAAGACAAATTATATCTAATCAGTAAAATGTGTTTAATACATGACCTACAGGTTATGGGAACCAACTAATATTTATAAGCATATTATCCAAATACTTAAGTGGAGGGCATTGTAGAAGGTGCATTATAATGTATTGGGTTCAAGTTAAAAAAAAAAATTCTAACTTGCATAGTGTCTGGAAGAAGAGGAAATGGAAAAGAAAAAAGACATTTTTAGTTAGGCTAATACTTTCTATCCTGAAATGTAACTTGGAGGTTATAAAGAAGAATAAAATGGTTAGGAAACAATTCATAAAACTAGAATTGAAAGGATTGACAAAGAGTACTCCCCCCAACCCTGCCTTTTCTCTGAAGGCTAACCTCCAAACAAAATCTTAGGCTGAAGTTTTAAATGTCTGCTGCAGACAATTGGCACTTTCCAAGTACAGACTGCCAAGTGCACAAAGAGCAAAGTTTAGTCAAAGTTCATTTTCAGGTCATCCACCCTGGAACCATCAATCTGGGCAACCTCTGGGTAACCTCTTACAAGCTTGTGGACTGGAGCTGGATCCTTTGCAGCCTCATTAGAGCATGCAACGATTAATTTGTGTTAAATAGGAAATTAAACAGTCATGTACAGTGCAGAATGGAGGTCAAAAAGTGGATCTCGAGGTGCATTCACAATCTCTATTTGGGGGTCCTCTCCGGCTGGCAGGGAGGTGGGGCAGACTCAGAAGGAAGTAATTGTGTAGGACAAACATTACAAAACCTCCACCACAAAAAAGCATACATAAATAGGAGAGAAATTTGACTTGAGAATAAATCACCAGCGTTTTAAATGTTGCTCAGACATGCCTTTCAGAAGACTTAGGGTGAGAACTGAGGCAAAAATGACTTCACAAATCGGGTGTATTAATCCAGAAAACTCACAGTTGTCCTTGAACTTACTTCTGATGGTAGCTTAGCTTTGTATTCATGAACTAGAGATTCTGTCATGAGAAAGTGAGAGGAAAGGTCTAATGTGGAGTTCTATTGAGTGAATTCTATTTGTGAATTCATGGTGAATCGAACCATTGTCTTCCAAGATACCAGTCTGACATAATTAGATAAGTTGAATGTTAGCAGTAGCAATGCACACAGGAA
Source organism: Mustela nigripes (assembly GCF_022355385.1). NCBI lineage: Eukaryota > Metazoa > Chordata > Mammalia > Carnivora > Mustelidae > Mustela > Mustela nigripes. The sequence continues at coordinate 111,245,825 of NC_081568.1, read as the reverse complement.
ATTTTGAAAAATAAAATGCTATTCATTTCTTAGCAATAGAAGAATACAAAGTTTCCAACTACTATCTTATCCAAACACTGGGACATCTACCTCTTCCTTTCTTTCTTCCTTTCTTTTCTTTCCTTCTTTTCTTCTATCATCTATCTATCTCTCTCTGCCGATCTCTATCATCTATTCTATTCTATTCTATCTATCTATCTATCATCATCATTGATCTGGAATTTTACTATAATAAATTTCATGACTTGGAAATTAATTTTTATATTAGTAAAATAGGAATTAAAAAACTATGGCATTCTATGTTGTATATGGGGATGTGATCAGATTTAAAAGGCTTTTATTCTTTTTTTTGGATGAACTTAGTACAATATGTCTATATTGACAAATTATAGATCAAGTAAAATAGTGTGCCATACATGTGACAAAGAATAAAATCTAAATAATGAAATGTAAATACAGGTGGTTGAAAAAGGAATTGTTTAAAGTTACAATACTTTTATAAGTTATTAAACACTCTGCATTTCTTCTAATGAGAGTTATACACTTTTTCCTCTCTGTCTCCATGAAGCTTTATTCCTTCTTTATTCTTGTACTTTCTTATATTATGTTTTATGTGATGGTTTCTCCTATAGTATTTTTGAAAGTAAGTAATGAGTATAAAGTCTACTTTGAGATCTCTAAAAGAACTTCAATGTGATATAAAAAAATCTGATTTTTAAGGAATGGCTACAGAGCGACAGTTATTGTAGTACTATCATGGCTTAGTGTATATCTTTGTAATTGAAGAGAATACTGAATTTGAGTTCAAGATTAGTGGAAATAAAGATTTAATTTTTCCTATGCAAATTCACACTTGCTTTGTTAAGAATCCCTGTTGCAGAGTATAAAGAAGGGAAGAAGGCAAGGATAGAATCCTTAGGCATTCTAGTGTTTAAGGGTTGAGTAGAGGGTATGTAAAGGAAGCTGGGGAGAAGTGGCCAAAGGGGTAGAAAGAGAATTGTGAGAGTGATTAATTAAGCTAAGGAATGAGAGCACCCAAATTTAAGTAAAAAGTCCAAGAGAAATTTGTATTAAAAAGAGTCTGTAGGATTTGATCAACTGAAATCCTTGCTCGAATGATTTCTGACTTTTATGGCAGCCATTAGCCTTATAGAGGTTTGGGAGGAGTAAGTTATTTTTTTCCTCTAGCTCATCAGACCATCAAGTTTGGATTTGTAGAGCTTAGGTACCAAATCCTATAACACAAAAGATAACCTTGAGGCCTTTTCTGGCCATAAAAATATCAGTCTCATAAAATGATTAAAAGTGATAATGTTCAGTCTATAAATTAATCAGGGGAAATGGGGACATAAATTTTAGCAACTTTGTGTCATGAGTTTGTGTAAAGGATTTTGTTAGAAGAAATAGACTTAAGACCATGTGACGTGTGAACTATGTTTCCAGATAAGGAGATGGCTGGGCAAATGAATCCTTGTTTAATCACCTGTTCTATTTTTTATGATTTAATATATGAATCTCTTTTACATGATTGCATTTTAGATTTGATTGATTTTGGTTTTTAATTGTTAAATATGGAATTGATTAGACTTAGTTTTATGGGAATATAATTGGATGTAAATTAGGCTTTGGTAAAATTTAAATTGAAAATATATTAGGCAAATTCCTTAACCTTTTCTTTTTTTGCCTCAGTTTCTTCATTTGTAAAATTAAAGCACCGGATGAGATGACCTTCGAAGTCCTTATGAGGTCTAATAGTTGAAGACTCCTGTTTTATGTAGAGGAAATAACTATGTAGTTAATCAAAGCCTTCATTTTTCAAGTGATTATTTTGGCTTCTGAAAGCTTATGAGAAATCCCTTCACTTATGACTATTTGTATCCATTATCTAGACATTGTCCTCATATAGTCTGGGGCTAGTAATCATGTCAGTGCTAACGTGGAAAATGGCATCTTTCTTTCCCATAGCCAAATTTTAAACATAAAGGATGACGGGCTCTAAGCAACCAGTGCTGTCTGTCTGACTCACCTATATTGAATTATTACAAAATCATAGTCATTTTTAGAATTGATTCATATCTTTAGAATATGCTGACCCGGTCACTTGGCTAGCAAGCAGAGCTGCATACCAGCAGTCTGATGCCATGATGTGGAAAGTTCATTCCTGTTGTCCTTTCCCTGCAGTCAAAGCTGGCTACCTTTCATGTCATTTAGTGAAGTCATCAGAGTATGACATGTGCTACCTCCAGAACCTGAAGAGGTAGACCAGGTGTCTTTCTTAGTTGTAGGAATTCCAGAATATAATAATTTGTGTCTAACTTTTGAGAGAAGGTTCTGGCATATCAAAGATCACTTCACTGTTACGTGAGGTCCCTGAGTCTTTGTAAGGTTTTTCCTAGCCTCTCTGGGAGCACGTGTATCTTACCAAGACCTCCCATATACTTGTCAGTTCTTACTCATCTGGTCTGAATAACATAATGTCATCAATATGGTGGACCATTGGGATGTTTTGTGTAACGTACGGATGGTCCAGCTGATTCATTTGGACTATATTATGACAGAGGCTGCAGAGTTAACATAGCTTTGGGGTGAAACAAAATGTGTCTGGTTGTCCATGTCACGTGAATATAAACTACTTCTGATCCTCTTTTCTGATAGGAGTAGAAAAGATCATATATGTCAGGTAGCTTGTACCTGAGGCTATATATATATATATATATATATATATATATATATTTTAAAGATTTTATTTATTTATTTGACAGATGAGATCACAAGTAGGCAGAGAGGCAGGCAGAGAGAGAGAAAGGGAAGCAGGCTCCCTCCTGAGCAGAGAGCCTGACACAGGGCTTGATCCCAGGACCCTGGGATCATGACCTGAGCCAAAGGCAGAGGCTTTAACCCACTGGGCCACCCAGGTGCCCCTACCTGAGGCTATATTAATCTGCTGTAATAAATATACCACATCTGGCACATAGTTGTGATTAAGTTTGTGGTTGTCACTTGTCATATGCAAGATGCATCTGGGTTTGTAGGGTTCATTAGGGCTATGATATATTTAAATGAGGTATTATGGTGACTACTGCCTCTGCATTCTTTAGGGCTATAAGGATAGCACTAACTCCTGCCACTACCCCCAAGAAGAAATAGTATTTTGAGTTGTGAAAGGGCAGTTTCAGAGGTTTACATTAGGCTTTCTCTACTATGATAGCTTTACCCTCTATGCCAAGGACCAGTTGTGGAGGTTCTGCAGACTACCAAATATGTTCATTTCAGTTATTGATCTGGTGACCAAGGCAATGACCACCATGGACTTAATGGACCTGCTGTAAGCCAGAGTTGGGCCAGTACTTAGTACCTGGGTCCCGTACATCTCCACTCTAATAGAGGGTCATTATGAGTCTTTGGGTCTCTGATTATCAATGTTTATTAATTAATTACTTTTATTTTAATTCCACTAGAGTAACATACAGTGTTATATTAGTTTCAGGCATACAATATAGTGACTGAACAATTCTAGGTATTACTCAGTGCTCATCAGTGTAAGTGTGCTCTTTATTCTCCGTTGCCTATTTCATCCATTCCTCCACCCACTTGCCCTCTGGTAACCATCTGTTTGTTCTCTGTAGTTAAGAGTGTTCTTGGTTTGTCGCTCCCTCTTTTTCCCTTTGTTTTCTTTTTTTATTCATTGTGTGTATATATACATATTTATATATACACATTGTGGCACCCAATGTATCTATATACATATATGTATATATATGTATATGATGATATCTTCTTTATCCATTTATAATTTGATGGACATTTGGGCTGCTTCCATAATTTGGCTATTGTAAATAATGCTGCAAAGAACATAGGGTGCATATATCTTTTCCAATTAGTGTTCTTGTAGTCTTTGGGTAAATACCCAGTCTTGGGTTTACTAGATCATAGGGTAGTTCTATTTTTAATTTTTTTGTGGATCCTCCATATTGTTTTTCACAGCACCTGCACCAGTTTGCATTCCCACCAGTTGTGCACCAGGGTTCCTTTTTCTCCACATCCTTGCTAACACTTATTTCTTGTGTTTTTGATGTTAGCCATTCTGACTGGCATATCTCATTGTAGCTTTGATTTACATTTCCCTGATGATGAGTGATGTTGAGCATCTTTTCATGTGTCTATTGGCCATCTGGATGTCTTCTTAGGAGAAATGTTTGTTCATGTTTTCTTCCCCTTTTAAATTATATTATTTGTTTTTGGTGTGATGAGTTCTTTATATATTTTGGATACTAGCCCTTTTTTAGATATGTCATTTGGAAATAGCTTCCCCATTCAGTTGTCTTTTTTTTTTTTTAAGGTTTTATTTATTTATTTGACAGAGAGAGATCACAAGTAGGCAGAGAGGCAGGCAGAGAGAGAGAGAGGAGAAAGCAGGCTCCCCGCTGAGCAGAGAGCCTGATGTGGGACTTGATCCCAGGACCCTGAGATCAGGACCTGAGCCGAAGGCAGCGGCTTAACCCACTGAGCCACCCAGGTGCCCCAGTTGTCTTTTAGTTTTGTTGATTGTTTCCTTCACTGTGTAGAAGCTTATTTTGATATAATCCCAATAGTTTAATTTTTGCTTTTGTTTCCCTTGCCTTAGGTGACATGTCTAGAAAAATGATGGTATGGCCGATGTCAGAGACATTATTGCCTGTGCTCTCTTGTAGGATTTTTATGGTTTTAGGCCTTGAATCCATTTTGAGTTTGTTTTTGTGTATTATGTAAGAAAGTTGTCCAGTTTTATTCTTTTACATGTAGCTGACTAGTTTTCCCAGCATCATTTGTTTAAGATACCAGTCCTATTGCATATTCTTGCCACTTTGTTCAAGAATATTTGAACATAGAATTGTGAGTTTGTTTCTGGGGGTTGTATCCTGTTCTTCCGACCTATGTATCTGTTTTCGTGGCAGTACCATTCTGTTTTGATTACTACACTTTGTAATCGAACTTGAAATCTAGAATTGTGATGCTTCCAGGTTTGTTTTGCTTTTCAAGTTTGCTTTGGCTATATGCGGTCTTCTGTGGGTCCATACAAATATTAGGATTGTTTGTTCTAGTTGTGTGAAAAACCAGTTGTATTTTGATAGGAATTGTATTAAATTTGTAGATTGCTTTGGGTGGTATGGACATTTTAACAGTATTTGTTCTTCCAGTCCAGAAGCATGGCATATCTTTCCATCTGTTGATGTTCTCTTCAGTTTCTTTCATCATTATTTTATAGTTTTCAGAGTACAGGTCTTTCACCCTCTTGGTTAAGTTTACTCCTAGCTGTTGTATTATTTTTGGTATAATTATAAATGGGATTGTTTTCTTTTTCTTTTTCTTTCTTTCTCTCTCTCTCTCTCTCCCTTCTTCCCTCCCTCCTTCCTTCTCTTCCATCCTTCCTTCCTTCCTTTTTTGTAAATGGGATTGTTTTCTTAGTTTCTCTTTCTGGTGCCTTCTTATTAGTGTATATAAATGCAATGAATTTCTGTCCATCGATTTTATATCCTGTGACTTTACTCAGTTCATTTATTAGTTCTAGTAAATTTTTTAGTGGGGTCTTTAGGGTTTTCTATATATAGTGTTACATCATCTGCAAATAGTGAGAGTTTTACTTCTTCCTTCATCCAATTTGGATGCCTGTTATTCTTTTTCATTCTGATTGCTGTGGCTAGGACTTTCAATACTGTGTTGAATAAAAGTTGTGAGAGTATATATCCTTATCTTATTCCTGATCTTATGGGTAAAGCTCTGATTTTACCCACTGAGTATGATGTTAACTGTAGGTTTTTCATATATGGCCTTTATTATGTTGAGACATATTCCCTCCACACTTACTTCATTGAGAGTTTTTATCATGAATAGAGATGTTGTACTTTGTCAAATGCTTTTTCTGCATCTGTTGAAATTACCATGATTTTATCCTTTCTGCTACTGATGCGATGTATCTCGTTGATTGATTTGCAAATATTTAACCATCCTTGCATCCGGGAAATAAATCTCACTTGGTCCTGGTGAATAATTTGTTAAATGTATTATTGGATTCAATCTGCTGATATTTTGTTGAAGACTTTTGTGTCTATGTTCTTTGGAGATGGTGGCCTGTAGTTCTCTTTTTTGTAATGTCTTTTTCTGGTATTGGTATTGGGTAATGCTGGCCTCACAGAATGAATTGGAAGGTATTTTTTTTCTCCTCTTCTTTTTCTTTTCTTTTCTTTCCTTCTTTTTTTTGGGAATAGTTTGAGAAGAATAGATACTAGCTCTTCTTATCAATGTTAATTTTAAATTTAAAAAATGTCAGTGTTCCTCAGTTAATGATTATCTGAGTCAGTGGCTGTAGGCCATTTTAAGCAAGGACTACCACATGTGCTTGCTGTGCTGTTGCAAGGTTTTGCTCCTAGGAACCCACCATCTCTTTCAGTCACTGGATTGTAGGTCTAAGAACTGGATCAGGTTTGCAAAGTGGGTTTTTTACTGAGGCAGCTGGCCTAAACCTCTTGATTATTCATCCTTGATTTGTTGTTGTTGCAGCATGGATACTTGTCAGGTGCTCATCTGTTTCCCTTAGGAATTCTGTGTTCGTTGAATCATTTCCATAGCTCCTTGGGAGTGTTACCCACTCATAATGATAATAGCCTCCACCTTGCTTCTGATGGTTTAGCATCATCAGTTCTTGGCCTCTATTACTATTTCTGTTATCCCTAGTTGACTCTATCATGTCTCTTGCTTTCTGTAATAGTATTTCCCACCATTAGTCCTCGTCTACAGAGAACAGCCACCATTGGGTTTCTCAGTGATTCTGGTGCACCAGTACATTCCTTAGTATGTTCTCTAAGCTCTCTCACGGAATATAGTCTACTGATGGGCTTCTAGCCATTTGTAGTACATCTCCTGTAGAATGCCCAGTTCCCTGAACTCGTTGATCCTTTCTTCCACATCTGGCACTTCTGCTTCACTTTGGTGTGGATCATAGCCTTTTTTAGACTTCCAAGAGCTATCCTGGGCATGTTTGCATTGTTACCAGGTCCCTGCCAGGATGTTAAATGTGTCATGGGAGAATGCTTCCACATCAACAAACTTTCCTTGATGCAATTTGTGTTTTATATGTCCTTGATCCAATACCATTGGGGTCTAATCCTACTTCCTTGGCTCCCACTGGCATGTTTTTCTAGGCCCTGTAACTTCTTTAGTATATTTTTCCTTTTCTCCCTCAATAGGCCCAGAACTTTCCTGGTCAGGTTATGTCATGACTCGATCCTAACAAATGGTTTGGTGGATCCTGAGCAGGGTACCTGGTATCTTTCAAAGAGGAGGCTCTACATCAACTGCAGGGAAGGAGGGAGCACTAGCCTTCAATACTTGGGCAGGTCCAGAAGTTTCAGTGAAACATAAGGTTTATAAATTTTTTTTTAAAGATTTTATTTATTTATTTGACAGAGAGAGAGAGAGATCACAAGTAGGCAGAGAGTCAGACAGAGAGAGAGAGAGAGAAGCAGGCTCCCTGCTGAACCAAGAGCCTGATGCGGGGCTCAATCCCAGGACACTGAGATCATGACCTGAGCCGAAGGCAGCGGCTTAATCCACTGAGCCACCCAGGCGCCCCAAGGTTTCTAAATTTTTAAATGCATCAACCTAAATGTTCCCATCCCATATTTCATGGTCCTATTTCCTCCTCATCAGGACTCTGACCTTAGAATAACAGACCTGTTGAGGCTGAGAATATAGAAATTTTCTGGAAATGTGCTATGTCATAATTAAATACTGGGTCTGATACTTAGCTTTTCCTGCCCTTTGGCTGCAAGAGTAGAGCTCCATTGTATGCTGCTAAAGAAGCCCTATTGCTTTCACATTTTGCTTTAAACTAATGGTTAGTTATCTTTACCCTTTCATTATAATCAGCATTGCTAAATCTTCCAGATTACTGAAATACCTGAGATATTGCTTATTCCAATGCATTCCTTTCCACCAGTTTGTGATTGGTGGGAGTTATAACAATGGAACTGTTATAGTGTGCCAGGGGCTGTCAGTAATCTCTCTAGCTCCAGCCAGGGGTCCACACTACCAGCTAGCCAATGGGTGAGCCAGGTCCAACATTTCATTCTAGATTCTACTTCCTAGGATTACTCTTGGAACAGTCTCTTAGGTCAGAAGATACCCTGGAGGATACTTGTGTATTCAGGAGGTTTACTGGGCATGATAGGTAAAGAAGTCAAGAAAGCAGGATTGAGCAAAGGGAGAGATTGAATGGTGATGCAGCTGCAAGGAAAGCCTCAGAAGATCATATGAGAGATTCTAGAGCTGAGGTGGCCTCTAAGGACTGTCTCAATTTGAGGCAGGTGGAGCGAAATTTGAATCCTTACAGAAAGCAGTCACTATATGAGAGTTACCCCCAAAGATGGAGTGAACTTTGGACAGATGGCTTTCTTCTTTCAAAGGTCAAAGAAGGAAACTTGATTGTAAGCAGTCAGTAGCCAACATTTGGCAGATACAGAAATACATATCATGGTCCTGCATGGGGATCTTGGCAGCACACGATAGTATTGGCTACAGAGAACAGCCACCATTGGGTTTCTCAGTGATTCTGGTGTACAGATGTAGTAGGAGATGATGTTTTAGCATTCTTTAAGTTTGTCTCTGATTGGTGTCATTTAAAAATATTTATTTTATTTTTTATTTTATCATTTTAAAGTTTTTATTTAAATTCCAGTGATATTAGTTTAGTACAGTATAATATTAGTTTCGGGTGTACAGTTTAGTGATTCAGCTCCAGGTGCTCATCACCACAGGTGCCCTCCTTCATCCCCATCTACCGTTTCACCCACCTTCCCTCTGATAACCATCTGTTTTCTATAGTTAAGTCTGTTTCTTGGCTTGTCTCTCCTTTTTTTTTTCTTTTCCTTTGCTGCTTTGGTTTCTTAAATTTCACATATGAGTGAAATCATATGGTATTTGTCTTTCTTTGATTAACTTATTTCACTTAGCATTTTATTCTCTAGCTTCACCCATGTTGTTGCAAATGGCCAGATTTCATTCTTTTTTATGGCTGAGTAATATTTCCTTGTACTCATATGCCACATCTTCCTTATCCATTCATTAGTTAATGGATAATTTGGCTATTGTAGATAATGCTGGTATAAACATTGGGTATTTTTATTATTTTAACAATTTATTTGAAGTAACCTCTACACCCAACATGGGGCTACAACAACATGACCTGGCTATCAAGAGTCACATGTTCTACTGACTGGGCCAGCCAGGTGCTCCTGTGTCATTGTATTTTAGTGGTATTCTTAAAAATGAGTGTTCTCATTTGTGAAAAAAGTGACCTCACCCAAAAAACCAAAGCCTTCAAACTTCCTAATTTCTAAATTTCTGATCTTTTTTTCTTCGGACTTCTAAATTGAATTTTCTTAAAATTTGGGGTAATTAGAGAAATTGATATGGTTTTAGAGTACCTTAATAAAAGTAAGTTAGCAAAAATTCCATATCAGAAAACACTGGTTTCTTAGAGCCTTCCTGTTTTCAAATTCTGTGGTTTGCTACCATATTCCTCTCCAGGAAGATTCTTCCCACCACCTCCCCACAATCTGGATCAAGGCATGCTTCGTTCCAGCTGCTGAGAGTGTTGGTTGCTGTAGCTCACACATTCCTTCTGTAGTTCCCTCTATAGGAATTGCCCTTGGCCGAAGGAAGCCACTTTACAAATGGTTATGTCCCAGCCCCAATTCCATGACAGCCCTCATCCCTTGGTTGGGGCACTTGGGATGCAAGAGCTTGGTCCCCTTGTCTCAGTTTAGGACACCTTGGAAGGACCATTGCAGCTAGAGTTCACCACAGGAGATGCTAAGGTCTCTTGCAATTGCCTCATAGTTCAAGCCTTTCCTCATCTAGTTCTGCCTTCCCCTTTTCTTTATGTGTATTGTACCTAAAAGCATTTTCTGATGAATTTCCCACAGGCAAATATCCATCTCATATCTGTTTCTAGAGAGCCCAACCTGAGAAAGCATCCTTTTTGTCACTTGATTATGAGAGAAAAGGAAATCATTCCTCCAAATAATAATGATAAAACAAAGTAGATACATAATGTATTGTGTTCTAAAATCTAATTTTCAAAGGCAGGAGTCACATTTCCTATTAAGCATATCAACATGAAAATGTATTTAAATTGATTATTCTGACTAAATTTTTAGTGCCTGCTATCCAATTGCAATTAGCAGTTTGTTAGTTATAATCAGAAAATTTCAATTACTCTTCTTTTTCTCTCACATATGGTTTCAGATAATAACTCCGGGAATGGTCTTTCCATAAAATGAGTTTTGTCAGAAAGAGTGGGGAAAAGACATTTCAAGATTTTGAGGGAACTGTGTTATTGCCAACCCTAAGAAACAAGGCAAATTAAAAAAAAAAAATTCTCAGAAACAAAATTAGAGTAACCTTGGCAAAGAAATTTAATGTCTCTGAGCGTCACTTGTCCCTTTTGTAAAACAGGGACAATGCCAACACTTTTAGCATAAACTTTGGTTTAACATTCGTTCAGCCTGGACTCCTCTTAAAAGCATTTTGAAGCTATATTATAGACTTCTGTAGCAGGCAACATAGCTGAGTGGATGTTCAGAGAACACATTTTAGGGAAGGACATTTAAAATACTGGATAAAATATTTTAAAAGCCTGTATTTTTACATGCGTGGCTAATTTGTGAGCTGAAAGAAAAATCTTCAGAAATCAAAATGAGAAAGCGTAAATCTAGATAAATAAGCAAGTCCAGTATTGGGAATTTGCTCAGAGGGGAGGGATGGGAAGGGAAGAGTGTTTGCATTGTCCAGATCACCTGCCTGAATTTGTTTATAATGAACGTGGAAAAGGCAACAAAGCTTGAGGCCTTCCTAGGTGGCAAGATCACAAAGTTGCTACAGCTGTAAGAGGCCATGAGAGCAACCGTTTCTCCCTTGATTGCTTAGACATGACTGTGACACCAGTCCAGCGTGTGTGCCACATTCAGGGAACATGGATTAAGATTTCTAAATGGTCAGCAAGTGAGGAGCAGGTGCCTCCTACTGTTCCCCCTAGGAGCTTCACCATATACAAAAATCAATTCCAGCCAGCTAAAGGATGTCAGTGTGAAAGGCAAGTTGTCAATACTTCTAGAAGTAAATAAGTAATTTCTGTGTAGGAATGGATTCTAAATACATCAAAATCATGAAAATCATAAATCATAAAATCATAAATCATAAAACATGAATAAAAAGTGATAAATATGATAACATTAATTTATCAAAAGATTCCCCCAAACAGAGGAAATGTCTAGTCACAAACTGGGAGAAAATATGTGCAACATATATAATCAATAAAGAATAGCGTCTAGAACTTTAAAAAAAATGGCAAACCAGTAAGAAAAGGTAAAAAATCTGCTGGAAGAGAACGTAAAAGATGTTAACAGACATTTCACAGGAGAAGAAAAAGAAATAACCAATAAACTTACAAAAAGTTGTTCAACTTTATTAGTAATCAGGGATGTGCCAAGGTAAACCATGGTGAGATACATTTTACACCTATTATATTGGTAAAACTTAAAGTATTATAATCCAGAATTTGTTGAAGAAGTAATAACCTGCATAATCATTTTAGGAAATGCCTTAGCATGATCTAATGAAGCTAATATACTTCATATACCCTTCATAACTTCTATAACCCATCAATTTTATATATATACTTTATAATATTATTATATAATATAATATAAAGTCCTGATATGCTTGGAACAGTCTGATTTATACCACTTTTCCTAGGATAATTTTAATAATATCTCTTTGCTTTCCCCAAGTTTTTCTAGCTTGATAAAATTTATTGTTATCTCCATACATAAAGTACATATATGATTTACTCAATGAATCTCTATTAGCAGAGATTAGATTTTGGCAATTTTTTTTTTTTTACTCATTTTGCACCATCAAATTTTTCCTTCTAAAAATATGTAGGCAGTATGAAGCAATTAAATTCAACTTCTAGATTTGGTCCACCATCAGTAGGGCACACATGGCTCTCCCATGGGATCTGCTTAAGTCAGGCTGATAGTTAAGAACCCCCCAAAGACAGTAGCACCTGATGGCTAACAGGGGATCATCTGATCTAGCTATTCTTTCTGATTCTTTATTCATCTCTTGGTGACCATATAAATCTTTTTTTGTTTCTCTTCACATCCTAAAACAACATTTTTTTTTCCTTGAGAGAGATACATTTTTTTCCAGATTTCCTTAGAAATATTTTAAAAGAAAAGTACCTCGAGAGAACAGTATCTCAGCCTCTAAATCATTTAAAAATGTGATTCAGAATCTCCTGAAAGTTTTCTGCCTACCCCCTTACAAAACTAATCCTGTTTTACATGAAACAAGGAATTCTTGAAACAAGTAAACAAAAAAATCATAGTAGTCTTGTTACTTTTTATTATGCCTTTATGCATTTTATCCTTTTCTTTTCCTTAAAGTCTTTATGTATTTTAAATTAGTATCACAGTGGTTGATTTTCACCATGATTGCATGTTTTTTGCACCTCCACCTACAGAGAGCCTACTTAAATATAACTTAATTTTCTATGACGAAATGCATTCTGAGTTAGTAAATGGGGGGTTGACAATAATTCTAAATTGTGTCACCTTAATTTTTAAAGGCATATTCGTGATGTGTTTAGCTTATCCAAGTAAACCCCGTTTAAGCATGATAGTATTTTATCTTTAGCAAACTCCTTCTGTAGTCCTTTCCATCTTTCCATCCTTAAATACTTATCAAGCCTATAATTTGCCATTGGTAGAAAGATGGGCCAATGAAATAAACATACAAAGTTTCTCAGTGCTTGATATACCCTACTATAAATTACGTCTTTTAAAAAATTTTTCTATTTATTTATTTTTAAATTTTTATTAACATATAATGTATTATTTGCTTCAGGGGTACAGGTCGGTGAATCCTTAGTCTTACACAATTCACAGTCCTCACCATAGCACATACCCTCCCTAGTGTCCATAACCAGTCACCATATCCCTCCCCCACCACTGCTACCCCCCAGTAACCCTCAGTTTGTTTCCCAAGATTAAGAGTCTCTTAGGGTTTGTCTCCCTCCTAAATTATCTGTCTTTTAGAAAGTACATTATTTTTCCATGTCCTAAGGCTATTTTTAGAAAATGGAAACAGTGGCTTTGGGTATACGACAAAGATAGAATTGGATGGTATACATACTAGGACAAAATATATTGTTCTAGCAGTTTAAGCTAGTTCTAAGAGTGTTAGAACCTTTATATCTCTCTATACTTTAATCTTATGGTGTAAAGTTCAGCTGAATTAAATCCACCTAACCAAATTGCTTAGTTACATACAATTCTACCACAAAATAAAGAAAATTCTATTTGCGGACCATATAAAACACTAGCAGATTGGAATAATACTGTCAACTTAAAGAGATTCAGCTCAGTGGTAGCAAGCTGTGTCCATGGAGGGTCAGAAGTGTTCAGTTTAGGAGGTCTTGGAGGTTCGTATAAAGACTATGGTTTTATTGATAATTTTTCCCATGTCATAACCCAGGAGGGTCATTAAGGTGCTTTTTGTTTGTTTTTAAGAAATAAAATGATAGTCTTTATGTCTTCATTGGAAAAATAATTTGTTTGACAGCAATATTGATTAATACTTACTTGAGAAACCCCAAGTTAGTTCCAAAAGAATTTCATAGCACAAGGTTTGAAAGGTTTTCCTTCCTCCTTTATTGTGTGAAGAGAGGAAAAAAAATCATTCTCAGTGACACTTCAAATGTAAATTACCCAGTTTAAAAATGATCAAAGACAGAGGAAAACATGTTGAAGAGCACTATGACTGTCTTGAATCACATTTCTAAGGGCATGACACCAGTGACATGATTGCTTGCCTTTTGTGTTATTAGACTATGATGGGAAATAACCACTGAATTCTGACTGAGATAAACCATCAAAAGATTATGTTTCCCATATCAAACTGTCAATTCAAACATCTTATTTATCTCTTGGTTCTTCCTTTGGGAGGCCGAATATGGGTGAATCCCAGTGTGATGTTCGATAAGACTTGGACTGTTCTTACCCACAAGATTAAGCAGCGTTTCTTTTTCTGCTAATTATAAGACAGCTTCAAATAACGATTTCTTCCTTTCCCTCCCCCACCTTTATTTAGATATACTAGATATATAACATTATTTAAGTTTAAGGTATACAGTGTAATAGTTTGCTATATGTGTATATTGTGAAAAGGTTACCATGATGTTAGTTAACACGTCTACACCTCACATAGCTACATTTTTTTTGTGCAGTAAGAACCTTTAAGATTTACTCTCTTCACAACTTTTAAATACACAGTACTGTATTGTTAACTATACTCACCACAGCATATTACATCCCCAGAACTATATACCACTATTTATTACATCCCCAGAACTTATTCATCTTTCAACTAAAATTTTGTACACTTCAGCCATTTTCACTCCCCAACCCCCTACTCCCAACTCTGCCTCCAGACAACCACAAATTTATTCTCTGTTTCTAGGAGTTTATTTGTTTGTTTGTTTTAGATTCTGCACGTAAGCAAGGTAATTTGCTATTTGTCTGACTTATTTCACTTAGTCTAATGCTCTCAACTTTTGCATCTATAGTTCCTTCTCTTTCTGATGAATATTTGAGTATTGTAGGAATATCATTTTGGATGTTAGTATTTTCCTCTGATTCCTTTCCCAGTCAGTACAGCCTGTTATGTTGGATATGTAGGGGTGATTAAGAGGGAACATTAGAATGTCCAGTTAGCTCAGCTGATCAGAGCATGGTGCTAAAAGAAAACACCTGATGTGGAGATGTTTATAATGAAGCCAAGGGGAGTAGGAACAATTAAAATAGCAAAATCTAATTATTTTATTTTTAAAAAGGATTTTATGTACTTATTTGAGCGAGGGAGCATGAGAGAGCACAGGCATGGGAAGCAGTAAGGGGAGAAGAGAAGCAGACTCCCCATTGAGCAGGAGCCCAATGCAGGATTTGATCCAAGGACTTTGGGATCATGACCTGAGCCAAAGGCAGATGCTTAACCAACCGAGCCACCCAGGTGCCCTAGCAAAATTTGTTTATTAATACAGTAAAAGAAGAACAGTTAAGAAAATGATAGACTTCTCCTTGCCATAGGTGAGCCTATCAGGAAGGATATACTGGGCACCCACTGAAGCATGCAGTAGCACTGAGTTTGGTCTTGTTGAGTTTACCTGACCAGGTTATCTTTCTTTCTGTGGAGGCATCTCCCAGAATGAGCTGCAAGCCTGCTGCTCTTTCGTCCCGTCCTCTAACTTTTAGATTTAATCAGCATCTTAAACCTTACCAAAAAGGAAACTTCAAATTCAATTGGTCTTATTGGCAAATTCCATCAAATGTAAAAAGAAAAATAGTGCCCATCTTACACAAAATCTTCCAGGCTATAAAAAAAAGAAAGACTGTATTCCATTGTCTTTATGAGGCTAGCCTAACCCTAACACCAAAACCTGAGAAGGTTACTATAAGGCAAATATCAGGCCAATTTCATTCATGAGCATAGGTACCACGTACAGTAGTAGTACAGTCCTACAGTAGAGTACAGTATGTGGTACCTCTGTAGTAGTACAGTATCAGCAAACTGAAACCAGCAATATATGAAAAGGGTATTTTATCATAATCAAATAGATTTTAACCCATAAATGCAAGATTGGTTTAGCATTTACAAATTAATTAGTGTAATTTATCACATTAACAGTAATAAAAGAGAAAAAAGAGACACAGAAAAGTAATTGGATACAATTCAAAATCCATTCATGACAAAAACCTTTAACAAACTAGGAATAGAGGGTAAGTTCCTTAATATGGTTATGGACATCTACAAACCATCATAGTTAAAGGAGAACTGTTGAAAACTTTCCTCTGAGCTAGATATGAGAAAGGAAGGCCTTACTTCTATTGAACATTGTTTGCAGCAAGAAAAATTAAAGGCTATAAGGATTTAAAACAAAGAAATGAAAATGTTGTTTTCTTAGATAATGATTGCTTGCGTTGAAAATCCAAAGCAGTGTAAAAGAAGTTATATAATTGAAAAGTAAGTTTAGCAAGTTTTTTGTGTATAAGGTCTGCATACACATTTTTATATATTTCTATTTAACAATAACATTACAAAATGTAAATCAGTAGTAAAAATGACTATTTTTAGTAGCATTAAAAGCATAAAATCTGGAACACCTGAGTGTCTCTGTCAGTTAAGCATCTGCCTTTAGCTCAGGTCATGATCCCAGGGTCCTGGGACTGAGTCCCACTTTGGGCTCCCTGCTCAGTAGGGAGCCTGCTTCTCCTTCTCCCCTTGCTCCTGCTTTCTCTCTTTCTCTTTCTCTCTCACTTGCTCACTGTCTCTCTCAATTAAGTAAATAAAATCTTGAAAACAAAAGAAAAAAACCCCATAAAATCCCTAGATATAAATCTAGTGAAGGATATGTGAGGCATCTACACACAAATCTGTAAAACTTAGTAATAGAAATTAAAGACAAAGGATGTAATGTTTTACAGATGTCAACAGATTTTTTAAAGATTTATAGATTTAAATCACAACCAAAATCGGAGTGAGTTTTGTTGCTGTTGTTGTTATTAAAGTTAACAGGCTGATTGTAAAATTTATGTGGAAATGCAAGGGGCCAAGAATATCCAAAATACTTTTAAAGCAACAGAAAAATATAGACAACTCATACTATTGAATATCTGGCCTAAAAGCCACAGTAACTGGCAATAGAGCAATAGAACAGAAGAGATAATCAGAACTAAATGCACGCAAACATGAACACTCAATTTATAATAAAGGTTACGGTATAGAAGAGTGGTGAAAAGATGGTCTTTTCAGTAGATGGTGTTGGCTCAATTGGATATGCATATGGGAAAAAATAAAATTCAACCTCTATTTTACTCCATTAAGTCTGGTTGAAGAGTAGAGCTAAATATAAATAGTAAACTAATAAAATTTCTAGAAGATATCCTAAAAGAAGATCTCCAGGATCTTGTCATGGAAAAAGATTTCTCAGTGAGGAGAAAAAGGCTTTCACCATAAGTGAAAATATTAATAAATTAGGCTACATTAAAATAAAGACATTTTAATCATCAGAAGACATTGAGCAGGAAGTGAAAAGGCAAACCACATAGTAGAAGATATTTGCAATATATGCAATTGACAAAGGTCTCATCCCCAAATACAGAAAGAGTTTCTACAAATCAGTAAGAAGACATAGATAATCCTTACAACAAATGACTCTTTTTAAAAAACTTTAATTTTATTTTTGTTTCTCACAATTTTTATTATTGAAGTAGAGTTGATGTAGAATGTCATATTAGCTTCAGGTATACAACATAGTGATTTGAAAACTCTATACAATAGGCAGTGCTCACCATAATAAATGTAGTTACCATGTGTCACCATACAATTTTGTTGGTTACTACAATACTATTGACTATATTCTCTGTTGCACTTTTCATCCATGTTACTTATTTTATAACTGGAAATTTGTATCTCCTAATCCCTTTCACCTATTTTTCCCTTCTTCTTACCACTCTCTTCTCTGGCAACTATCAGTTTGTTTTCTGTATTTATGAGTCTGTTTCTGTTTTTTGTTTGTGCATTTTTTGTTTGTTTGTTTGTTTTTTTAGATTCCACATATAAGTAAAATAACATGGTATTTTTCTCTTTCTGACTTATTTCACTTAGAATAATACCCTTTACGTCCATCCATGTTGTTGCAAATGGGCATGCTCTCATTCTTTTTTTTTTGGCTAATATGCCATTGTATATAGATCTACCACATTTTCTTCATCAATTTGTCAGTCTGTGGACACTTAGTTTGCTTCCATATCTTGGCTATTGGAAGTAATGCTGCAAAGGACATGGGGGTGCCTAAATCTTCTTAAATTAGTATTTCAGGGGCACCTGGGTGGCTCAGTGGATTAAGCCACTGCCTTCAGCTCGGATCATGATCTCAGTGTCCTGGGATCAAGCCCTGCATTGGGCTCTTTGCTCAGCGGGGAGCCTGCTTCTCTCTCTCTCTGCCTGACTCTCTGCCCACTTGTGATCTCTCTCTCTCTCTCTCTCTCTCTGTCAGATAAATTTAAAAAAAATTAGTGTTTTCATTTTCTTTGGGTAAATACCCAATGAGTGGAATTACTAGATTATATGATAAATTTCTATTTTTAATTTTTTGAGGAATCTCTATACTGTTTTCCACAGCGGTTGCACCAACAGTGCACAAATGTTCCTTTTTTGTTTGTTTGTTTGTTTGTTTTAAGACATCCTTATCAATACTTGGTATTTCCTGTCTTTCTTATGCTAGCTATTCTGACAGTGTGAGGCAATATCTCATGGTTTGGGTTTGCATTTCTTAATGATTAGTGATGTTGAACATCTTTTCATGTGTTTGTTGGCCATCTGTATGTCTTCTTTGGAAAAAGATGTCTATTTGAGTCCTCTGCCCATTTTTTAATTGTGTTATGTATTTTTTTGGTGTTCAATTGTGTAAATTCTTAATATATTTTGGATAGTAACCCCTTATTGGATATATCATTTTCAAATTGCTTCTAGTCAGTAGGTTGCCTTTTTACTTTGTTGATTATTTCCTTTGCTATGCAATAGCTTTTTATTTTGGGGTATCCCCAATAATTAATTTTTGCTTTTGTTTCTCTTGCCTATGGAAGTATCCATAAAATATTGTTAGGGCTGATGTCCAAGAGTTTATTACCTATGTTTTCTTTCAGAAGTTTTATGGTTTCTTGTCTCACATTTGGGTCTTTTGACCATGGATAGTCTCTTGAAGAGGCACGTCACAAAAGATACTCTCCACCGAGTCAATAAACATATGGCAAGGTGTTCAGCTTCATAAGTCATTAGGAAAATGCAAACTAAATTTACTCTGAGGTACCATTATATGGTCCATAAAATAGCTAAAATTTATACACACCGAGGCAGAGAAATAGGAATGTTTTCTTCCCTGCTGGTAGGGATTTCAGTTGATAAGACCCACTTCGAGAAATTACTTAACATTATTTACTAAAATCGGGCATACTCATAACTTATAACTTAATAATCCTAATTTTTATGAATAGGATCAATAGATATTGACACAAAAATACATGTATAAGAATGTTCCTGGTACCATTATTTGTAATAACTGCAAGCTAGAAATGCTTGACAACAGTAAGATGGATAAATAGACCATGCAGATTTATGCATTTAAGCACTATACTGCAATAAACATAAATGAACTTCAATTACATGCAACAAGATGGATTGATTTCAAAAGAAGAAAGACACAAAAGAATATATATTGTTGATTCCACATATGTAAAGATTGAAAATAGGTAAACTAATGGTGTTCAAAGTCTGGATAGTGGTTATCTTTGGGGAGTGAACACTACGTGGGTGTGTACACTTGGATAATATATGGGTTCATATGTATGTATGTATGTATGTATGTATGTATGTTATCTCCAATCTGGACCAGTTCTCTAGAGAGCCACTGCTAACCCCTTGGTCCAAGCTACAACATTACCATCTTTTCTGCCATTACTTGCTGTAGTTTTTTCTTGATTTTTCTCTCTGCTTTTATTCTTGACCCTTTTTGATATGTTCTTGATACAGTAACCAGGAGGTTCCCTTTAAAATTAAGTCAAATTATATCACTGTGTTGCTCAGAATCCTGCAGTGGTGCCATGTTTCATAGAGGGGAAAAGCCAAAGTCCTTACGTTTTCCTACAAGAACCTACACAGTCTGATTCTCCAATACCTTTATGTTGTTGTCTTCTGCTCCTCCCTGTCTCTCCACAACTCTGCAGTACCCACACTGGCTCTCTTGCAGTTCCTGGAACATACCAGCATGTTCCTTTCCACTAGTGTTGTTCCAATAGTCTGGCATGCTCCTTCTTGAGATGGGGGGCTAACTTACTCCTTCCAAGTCTCTTTTAGATGTCACTTTTTCGTGATGCTGACCCTCACCATCCTATTTAAAATAGTAACTTGGGCCACCCCCATTAGTGCTCCTACCTCCCTTAACCTTGGCTTCATTCTTATTTTTTATGTAACACTTCTACCTCTCTAACATACTGTATTTTGCCTTTTTTTTTATTCTTCTTATTAATTTTCTGAAAAATATTACACATTTGTTATCTGTCACTTCCTTAATGGATTCTTCTTTCATTCACTGATACATCTCAAGAACTTAGAACATTGTAGGTGCTAGTCAATATTTGTGGAGTAAATGAATCAATGAATTTGTCGAATGTCTAACATGTGACAAGACTTCTGTTGGGCAATGGGGGTGTAACATTGGGCAAAACCAAAAATAGATTCTACTCTCACAGACCGTTTGCCAATTTGAGAGTTGTCACATGAAAACATGAAAAAGTATTTAGCTGCAAGGAATGATAAGAGACAATGGTGCTTTGAGAATACATAATTTAAGAATTTACTTTGGTCTGAGGTGGGTCACAGAGGATGTCCCAAAGAAAGCGATGTTTGAGCTGAGATATGAGAAAATTGTGTGATTCCTATTTCTTAGGCCTGGAGTAGGGCCCAGGTATGGACATTTTCAAGAAAACTCTGAAAAAAAAAATTCTGCTGGTATTTCTAATATACAGGCAGCCTGGAGGATCACCCTATGTATCAGGGCTTTTCCAGTTTTCATTTACAAATTACACAAAATCTTGCTAAAGTTCATATTCTGACTCAGAAAGTCAGGTAAAGGCCTGAGACTCTGTAGTTCTATGAAACTCTTGGTGATGCTGATGTTCTGTGGATTATATACTGAGAAGTAAGGCTACATAGCATCGACCCCCAACTGTCTCATGAAGATACTATGTTTTCTAAATTATCAGCTGATTTGGAATCCTCCCTCCTTGCTTCAATTATATGGACTATATATCCTGAGAATCTGAATATTTCATTCAGCTCACAACATGGATGTTGTTCAGTTGCTTCATAAATTTGTACTACATAGGCTTTGTTTACATGTTTTTTCTGTGTTTTTGTGCATGTGTGTTGCTTGTTTTTAAAACATTTTCCCCCATGGGCTGGGTCCTCCCAAAGGGCAGGGATGGTGTTCAAGTCTTTGTGTCCTCTGCCAAATCCACTGTGGCCATGATAAATACTCAGTTTCTACTGAATAGTACTGACTCTACCCAGGCAAATCCTTTTCTTTCCTTATCATATGTATAAAGGATGATTTAAATTATCCTTTGAAATGAACCATTCATTTTCACCTTGCCATGAATATAAATGACAACACTCAAATTTACAGTATGCCTGGTCAAACACATATTTATAAGAAAAATTAAAGATAATAATAAATGTAATAAGTAATAGAAAATAATGACAATAAACACTAATAAAATATTCATATTTCAGCTGATAATCAGAGTATTTTTAAGAAGTATGGGGCAAAGTTGAGTTTTCAAAAGTAGAACATTATTTCAGATTTATTGGTTGAGAGCAGAGTTGTACTAGGAAAAGCATGGCTATCCTTCCTTCCTTCCTTCCTTCCTTGAGATATGTCCTAATTCTTCAGGTTTGTTGCAAGTTTTTAAGAACAGAGATTTTTTTTTTTTGAAGATTTATTTATTTATTTATTTATTTATTTATTTATTTATTTATTTGACAGAGAAAGAATGAGAGAAAGAGAGAGATCACAAGTAGTCAGAGAGGCAGGTAGAGAGGCATGAAGAAGCAGGCTCCCTGCCGAGAGCTCAATGGGTGGGGGGTGGGGGGGCTTGCTCTCAGGGTCCTGAGATCATGACCTGAGCCGAAGACAGAGGCTTTAACCCACTGAGCCACCCAGATGCTTCAAGAGCAGTGATTTTAACTAATTTTTGAATTAGTATTTATTTGGTACCTAAGAATTAAGAAGAGTCCTGGGATCGAGCCCCGCATTGGACTCTCTGCTCAGTTGGGAGCCTGCTTCTCTCTCTCTGCCTGCCTTTCTGCCTATTTGTAATCCCTGTCTGTCAAATGAATAAATAAAATCTTAAAAAAAAAAAAGAATTAAGAAGAGTCAAGGGTGTATCTGAATGTTGGTGTTTACTAAGTGAAAGGGATAATTCTTCCCTGAGATAGCTCACCTATATTGGCCAAAACCACGTACAGTGATTTTCTACTTAAATTAGAAATTCAGTGAACTGATAGTTTAAAATCAAAACAACAACAAAGGTAACACTTACTGAGTGCTATTCTAGGTACTTTACATGTATTAACTTATTTAGAAGGCAATTACTATTATTAGTTCGATTTTGTAGACTAGACCCTGAGGGTCAGAAAGGCTAAAATTGAAAATTACCGCTTCCTTGAAGTGGAGCTATTGGAGATACCACAGTAACATTAGAATATTTCAGGGAGGCAATGGAATAGAGGGGGAGAAAAAAGAAGAAAAAAAAGCTCTGGAATCAGTCAGATTCACATGAGAATGAGAATCCTGGCTCTGCCACTAATTCCTTATAAATCCTTGGGTAAATCACTTAGCCTCTCAGGATTGCAGTTTTCTCATCTACAAAGTGGGATAAAATCACATTTCCTACTTATCTTACGTACACGACTTCTACCCACCTTGACTAGGGAGTGGACATAAAGAACAGCTGATTTACAGACCTGTCACCTCGGAGGCACCCTTCTGTCACCAACAAAATCAGGTTACGCAATAATCTTTCTCCATTTCTCCTGCTTTTCTCCCTTCTTCCTAAGTAACTACCATTTCTTATGCTTCATATCAAATGCTTTACATATATAAACTAAGCTTTTCTTTATTTCCTCTCTTCTTTTATTTCCAGTTATTTTTTTCCAGTGGTCCAGTGAAAGAGGTATTGGTAGCCCTGAGTTACAGAGGAATTAAGCAGAGGTCTGGTCCAGTTCACCACCGGTGGTTATGTAGGAGCGCTTGGACCACATAGTTTAAGTGATAAAAAAGCTAGAACAAAGTTAATGTAAGCATGGGAAAGACATGTTCATTTGTGTTTCTTAGTTCTGTCACTTAGCGGCAGGAATTTAGAAGGTGCATTATTAAAGTTGGGATGACCAGTTGGGAGGCAATGACAGCAACCACGATCCCAGCGAGGGCTGCAGTCTTTACTTGTGTCAGGAACTGTGCTTTCCATGTACAATCTCACAACAACTCTATGAGGAATCATTATTTTAACCCCGTTTTACATACGATAAAATCGAGGCCCACAGAATTTAAGTAACTAAGCTTGCATAATTTTGAGTTGAGATCCAAATTTTTCTTCACATGTTTAAATAGATTGAAATATGTAGTTTCTCATATTGCAAAAATGGGTAGTTTAAATAAATAGTTGGAAGCCCTTATAATGCATTTATGTAATATATGAATGTAAATGAACCATACAAGCAAGGTGGCTGAGTAAAAGACAGCAGGGAAAAAAAAGCACATAGTATGTGATTCCATTTATGAAGTTCAAAAACAAGCACATCTTAGCCAGAATGGTGGAAGCAAGGATAGGGTTACCTTTGGGAGGGTAGTGATTGGGGGTATACCACATGTTTCTGGGGTACTGGTAATGTTCTTATTCTTGATCTGCTGGGTGCTGATTTACATGTTCATTTGGTGAAAATTTATTGAGCTACACTTCAGATTTTTATGCTTTTCCTAAGATAGGCTGAATAGATGCTATTTTTAAATTAAAAGTAAGTAAATAAATTCATGAATAAGTTCCTCTTTAATTTTATTTTTATATAGTTTCTTTTATTCCTTGAGCCTTTCTATTCTGTTTTCCTCATAGAATTTTAACTTAGTTGACTTAAAAATTTTAATTATTTTATAACATGATGCTCTAAGTCTTAAAAAATGTTTTCTTTAGGGTTGAATTATCCTCCAGATTTTTATTAGTACACAATTGGCAGTATATAAAAATATTATAAAATTTGATATTAAATTATTAAACATTAGAAATAAATTTTATTAGAAGTGCATTTCAAAATTAGGTGGATAGTCTGTTCTTGGATGTGAATAATTGGAATGAAAGAGGGTCAATATCAGTTCTATTCCCACTATGAGGTAAACATGGAATGATTGGAAGGCCTTAGCAGGAATGAAAGGAATTTGTTCACTTTTAATAACAATCTCTCACAATTATTTGTATTTATTCTGAATTGGATATCAAAAGCCACAGCAATATATTACTGAAATTACTTTTAGTAATCTGAAATCATGATAGGTTCTTTTTCAATTTTCTTGAGAGCAGAGAATTGTGAAAGAATTTATAAAATCACCTTTATTTACTTAGTTTCTGAATTTCTAGGGAGTATAACAAAAGCGATTCAGGGAGACTTACCAAGTAACTGTTAACTGTACTTGTTTCTCTTTCATTTAGAGGCAAATTCGTAGGTGCAAGTCCTAACTCCTGATACCTCATAAATGCGAACTTATTTGAAGATGATAGAGTCTTTACAGAGGTAATCAATTTAAAGTGAGGTCATTAGGGTGGGCCCTAATCCAGGATGACCAGTGTCCTTATAAAAGGGGAAATTTAGGTACAGAGATCTCCATGGTGGGAAGACAGTGTGAAGAAGCATGGGGAGATGTTGGACAGCTACAAGCCCAGGTGAGAGGTCTGGAATAGATCTTTTTCTCACAGTCCTCAGAACCAACCTGCTGACCCTTGATTTCAGACTTTCAGCCTCAAGAACTATGAGATAATCAATGTCTGTTGTTTGAGCCATCTAGATTGTACTCCTTTGTTTTGGCAGCCCTAGCACACTAATGTACCTACTAATTATGGAGTCACATACTCCGTTTTCTTTATTTCCTTCCTTCCTTCCTTCTTTTTTCTTTCTTGCCTTGCTTTGTCTTGCTTCCCTTCCCTTCCCTTCCTTCCTTCCCTCCTTCTTTCTGCACCTGCTGTGTGTTAGGCACAGGGAATACAATAATCTTGGCCCTCAAGGAACTTCAAGCTGTGTGATGAAGACACACCTATAAATGGACAGTTTTAAAGTGCTGACGTAGAAGAAGAAGAAGTAGGAGGTATTTGGATCAGTTATTTGGTGTCTACTGTGCACTATGCAGCATGATACAGGATTCAGGGGCATATTTTAAATCTAGCTCTGTCACTGCACGTTCTCCTTGTTGAAGAGCTATTTAAGAGTTTTATCGTTTGTAAAATGGGGAAAATGGTGTCTCCTAGAGGGATTTTAAATGAGATACCAGATGTGAAATATTTATGATGGAGTCTGTGTCTTAGCTCAGGTTGCTGTAACAAAATATCAGAGATGAGGTGGCTTAAACAACAGAAATTTATTTTCACAGTTCTGAAGGCAGGGAAGTCCAAGATCAGAGTCCCAGCAGATTTGGTTCCTAGTGACAGCTCTCTCCCTGATCTGTAAACAAGATGCCTTCTTGTTGTATGCTCCATGACCTTTCCTTAGTCTGTGCATTTGGGGGGAGGGAGATCTTTCTGTTTTCCTCTTCTTTTAAGGGCACCGATTCTACCTGCTCCAAACCCAATTACCTCGCTAAGACCCCACTTCCAAATACCATTAGAAGTTATGATTTCAACATATGAATTTTGAGGGAATACAAATATGCAGGCCATAATAGCGTGAAGCACAATATGTGGCAGATATTATTAATTGCTACTTGAGGAGCATGTGATAACAGGAATAGTATGCAGACAAATAATGAAATTGAGGACTGACAGAATAACCAACTAGAAGGTGTAGTCTAGAACTCCAGTGTGCTATTCATATAAGCTTTTTATCAATGTGGAACTCATGGCTTGAGTTTTTACAAAGATAACAGTAGTATTTCATTTAAAAAGATCTAGGCTAGACCTTCCCCTCTGGCCTGGAGGTTGTGGAGCCATCAAAGCACTCTTTAATTTGCGAGAAATAGCTTTGTTTGAGGACCTCCAAGGGGAACAAGAGCGCTGTTGAATTTGGTTATGACATTCCTGTTTTTTTTTTTTTTAAAGATTTTATTTATTTATCTGACAGATGGAGATCCCAAGTAGACAGAGAGGCAGGCAGAGAGAGAGAGGAGGAAGCAGGCTCCCCACTGAGCAGAAAGCCCAATGTGGGTCTCGATCCTAAGACCCTGGCATCATGCCCTGAGCCAAAGGCTGTGGCTTTAACCCACTGAACCACCCAGGCACCCCATGACATTCTTGTTTTGAGCCGGGAAGTGGAGTTTGTGAGGAATGTGTCTTGATTTTCTGGGTTGTGACTTGGGAAGCCGGACATGAGATTTTATGCCTGAAGCCATTAAAAGAATACATTTTAGACATTTAGCAATTATCAGTTTGTTAAAATAGCAAGCTTAAGCAGAATTGGAAAAAGCAGCTATTGTTTTAGAAACCATTGGATAAAATGATCTTGGAATACAGTTCAAAAATCCTCTTTTGCTTTTTTTTCAAGAGCAATGACAAAATAATTTTTGTTTCACTGTAGTGAAACTTTTGGACAATGAAGTTTTTAAATACTGAAATAGTTCAGTATGGGAATGGTATTTTTCTATCTTTGATTTTATTGAGATAGAGAATTTTTAATTTTTAAATTTTATTTATTTTTTCCTTTTATTAAATTTAAATTCAATTAATTAATATATAATGTATTATTTGTTTCAGGGGTACAAGTCTGTGATTCATCAGTCTTACATAATACCCAGTGCCCATTACAACACATATACTCCCCAGTGTCTATCACCCAGCCACCCCATCCCTCTCACCCCCTCTTCCCCTCCAGCAACCTCAGTTTGTTTCCTGTGATTAAGAGTCTCTTACGGTTTGTCTCACTCTCTGGTTTCATCTTGTTTCATTTTTTACTCTCTTCTACTATGATCCTCTGGCTTGTTTCTTAAGTTCCACATATTAGTGAGATCATATGATAATTGTGTTTCTCTGATTGACTTATTTTGCTTGGCATAATACCGTCTAGTTTCATCCATTGTTGCAAATGGCAAGATTTCATTTTTTAAAAATATTTTATTTATTTATTTGACAGAGCTCACAAGTAGGCAGAGAGGCAAGCAGAGAGAGAGGGGGAAGCAGGCTCCCCGCTGAGCAGAGAGCCCGATGCAGGGCTTGATCCCAGGGCACTGGGAACATGACCTGAGCTGAAGGCAGAGACTTTAACCCACTGAGCCACCCAGGTGCCCCAGGATTTCATTTTTTCTGATGGCTGTGTAATATTCCATTGTATACATATACCACGTCTTCTTAATCATTCATCCGTCAGTGGACATCCGGGCTCTTTCCATAGTTTGGCTATTGTGGACATTGCTGCTATGAACATTGAGGTGCACATGCCCCTTCAGATCACTACATTTTCACTTTGGGGTTCATACCCAGTAGTGCGGTTGCTGGGTCATAGAGTAGCTCTATTTTCAATTTTTTGAGGAACCTCTGTACTGTTTTCCAGAGTGGCTGCTCCAACTTGCATTCCCACCTACAGTGTAGGAGGGTTCAAGATAAAGAGATTTTTAAAACATAGAACCTTTTGGTTCCCTGTTAAGGAAGTACAGTCATCAACACCCCATGTCTTCTTTCAGAGGGGGGCTCTGGTCATTCTTCAATCTGTATAAAACTTGGGCCAGCTAAGGAGCTTCAAGATCAATGGCCTCTATTCCACCCTTGTTCTTAAATGCGATCACTTACTAGCCTCCGGCATAGAAAGGGAGGCAATTCTTCTCATTGCCATAAAAAAGGAAAACAACAATAATAACTAAAGCCCCAGTAGAAAAACCCATTTTTGTTAAAAAAAACAAATAAACACAGTAGAATAAATCACTTAAGATGGGGTCAAAGGACTTGCTTTATATGAGTTTGGGGAATCATTTCATCCCTCTGAACCTTTGCGTCTTCTTTTTAAAAATCCATACCTGGACTAGATATCTCAAAGATCCCTTCCAGCTTCGAGGCACTCTTGGTAATATATGAAAGCCTTCGGAAAATTGTTGAGTGCTTCTATTTTCAAAGAAGGAATAACCAGCCTGGAAGTCTGGAAGGTGGGTTTTGAATTATATTATTGATATTTGCTGTGATCTAGATTGGGAAATTGAGGATTAGAAATGGAATAAGGAAGGCATTTTGGGGAGGTGGGAAGAACAAATGGTTTGGGATGGAAGGTTATGAAAGCCAAGAACAGCAAGGGGAGAGGAGAGGTAATTGATTCCTCCTTCCTCCTCGCTTACCAGGTCAATCAGACATCAAGTCCCCTTTCCTTTCCATCCATTTTCCTGAACCTAAACTCGAGGGACAGGTTATATCACAACTGGAACCTCTATTAAGCTACGCTCCAACATTATACGCTTCAGGCTGGGATTCAAAGTAAAATAGCATTAACTGAGAATGAGAAGAGTTAAATTTCATCCTCAGATGATTCTTTCAGAAGGGTCTTCCATGTTGCCCCACCTAGTAAAGGAGATTAATAGTACCTGACCCATTGTCACCTCACCAAAGATTAATGATATCTGCCTATTGTTACCACACTAAATTTGAGAGAAATTCCAGGTCTACATCAAGAGAAAACAGTTATCAATGTGTTGATGCATTTTTCAATACTATAGATAGTTCTCTTCTTAAAATTATTTTTACTTTAAAAAAATTGGTTTTCTTACTTCATGCATTTGAAGCAACAGGAATAAAACACACTTTTGAAGTGAGGTGTCAACCCAGACATGAGGAACATATATGTTGACACAAAAGTTGAAAAGACCCCACAAAAATGACAAATGATGAAGAAAAAGCACATTTACAGCAGATCCTGACCTTTTGAGAATATGATCAGCCTGTCAGCACTAATGGCTTTCCATGTTCATAGCAAAAAGCTATGAGCACTTATATTTGGGATGGAGGTTAGATGATATCTCAATATAAAAATAATGAAATAGTACCATGTCAGGTGTAAAAAAAATAATTCTGCAATTCTTTTTCCTTTCTTTTCTCATCATAGATTTACATGTTCACATAATATACATAGGCACAATGAGGAGCCTGGCTCTTTTTCCTCCCAACCAATCCAGTCTCAAAGAGGAGTCTTAACATCCCTGCCGGGTATTATGGCACTGGGTGTAGGCTATTAGGACCAAAAGATTGTTTTGCTTTGTTTTGTTTTGTTTTACAGTTCTGAGAATAGGATTAGGGATTAGGAAATGGAACATAGCAGTGACTCTGAATTCGTTTGCTCTATTCCATACCCTTATTGGGCATTTGCAGCTTTTGCCTTGAACCTTTCCTCAGAGGAATCTTTTTTATAGCTATAATAAAACTCCTGGACATTTATCCTTTTGTCTAAAAGTTCTGCCTCCTCACGTAGGTTTTTGAATTTATCAAAGTAGAGCATAGTCTTCTGAAATGTCCAGTAAAGCAATGTTTTCCTGTTTATCTGGATTTTTATTAAGGGGTCTCATAAGCTGACAGAAATTCAGAGGAGTAACATCTCAATTTGTGCAAGAAGCATTTGCAACCTGGGAGGAAGCCCTCTCAAAATTCCCTTCATTCCTTGGCAAAGATTGCCCATGGATATGATTTCAAGGGTAGCAAGAGGGAGAAAAGGTTAAAGGTGGGGTGAACTCCTGCTAAAAGTAAGAAAGAGATATGATTTTAAGAACTCTACTGATATATAAGAGTGTATAATAATAATAATAGTAATAATAATAATAATAATAATATCCTAATAAGAAATATGGGAAATAGGAGTTACAACTGGGATAACCTATTACTGTCATGGCTTGTTCATCAGCTGGGAACCATGAGCAGATTTGGTGCTAATGAATTGGTCCTGATATGAGGAAATTCTTTTTTTTTTTTTTTTTTGGTGTTTTATTTTATTTTATTTTTTTTTTAAATTTTTAATTTTTGATAAACATATATTTTTATCCCCAGGGGTACAGGTCTGTGAATCACCAGGTTTACACACTTCACAGCACTCACCAAATCACATACCCTCCCCAATGTCCATAATCCCACCCCCTTCTCCCAAACCCCCTGCCCCCGGCAACCCTCAGTTTGTTTTGTGAGATTAAGAGTCACTTATGGTTTGTCTCCCTCCCAATCCCATCTTGTTTCATTTATTCTTCTTCTACCCACTTAAGCCTCCATGTTGTATCACCACTTCCTCATATCAGGGAGATCATATGATAGTTGTCTTTCTCTGCTTGACTTATTTCGCTAAGCATGATACGCTCTAGTTCCATCCACGTTGTTGCAAATGGCAAGATTTCATTTCTTTTGATGGCTGCATAGTATTCCATTGTGTATATATACCACATCTTCTTGATCCATTCATCTGTTGATGGACATCTAGGTTCTTTCCATAGTTTGGCTATTGTGGACATTGCTGCTATAAACATTCGGGTGCATGTGCCCCTTTGGATCACTACATTTATATCTTTAGGGTAAATACCCAATAGTGCAATTGCTGGGTCATAGGGCAGTTCTATTTTCAACATTTTGAGGAACCTCCATGCTGTTTTCCAGAGTGGCTGCACCAGCTTGCATTCCCACCAACAGTGTAGGAGGGTTCCCCTTTCTCCGCATCCTCGCCAGCATCTGTCATTTCCTGACTTGTTGATTTTAGCTATTCTGACTGGTGTGAGGTGAGGAAATTCTATTTGAATAGGATCACCTGCTTTAACTAGGGGAGAACTCACTGGTGTATTCAAAAAAAGCACTTAATGTTATTTTTTTAAAAATGATTTTATTTATTTATTTATTTGACAAAGAGAGAGAGAGAGAAAGATCACAAGTAGGCAGAGAGGCAGGCAGAGAGAGAGAGGAGGAAGCAGGCTCCCCGCTGAGCAGAGACCCCCCCCCCCACAATGTGGGACTTGATCCCAGGACCATGGGATCTTGACCTGAGCCAAAGGCAGAGACTTAACCCACTGAGCCACCCAGGTGCCCCAGCACTTAATGTTATTGAATTGATCTAGCACGTAAGAGATAGAAATCTAACATCAGTTTGGCCCTCACCAAGAGATTTTCTTTTCTATAGGCTTCCTGCCTATATGTTAAATGTTGTAATATAGCCAGAGACTATATCCCAAACTGTCTAAGACTGAAATTTCAATTCGTGATTTTTGTTTTTTCTTTGCCCCACCAATTCTACACTGTGATATTACAGACTTGTTTCAGGGATCCTTCTATTTCCCTCTAGTACTCCGTTTGAATCAAATTAAAAGTTATTTTTCATTTCTCCTCATGTGGTACAACTTTCTGAAGCAGGGGCTGCATTGTATAAGGAGAAAGTGGGTGAGAAAAAGTTCAGTGAGGTCTCTGAACTGTAGAAAGGCACTATTTCTGGTCTTAGAAGCATCTCCACGGATTCTTCATCCACAGGTTGCATGAAGTCAAAGATTTTCATTTAAATTTTGTATCTCAATGGACAAACTCCATATTAATCATCTCTGTGGGTCATGTTCTTCCTGGCATTTCTCTTATTCCCCGTCTTTTGACATTTCCTCCTCAGGGTAGCATGACATACATGATGAGCTATCTCAGAATTTTCTGAATAAATATTCAGTATAATCATTTCAAAGGAGGCAATGGTAAGTCAGTGGCATAGAGACTTCATCTGGATTTTCTTGACTTTCAAGAAATTACTTCTTTGTGGCCCAGCAGATAACTGGGATTCAGACATTTATTTCCTTCCTGCTTCCTGTTTAGCCACTGGGGAAATATGTGTTGTTGTACCTCAGTGATTTCATATGCAAAATGGGAACAATTATACTTTCTCTTTGGCTTACTGGAGGATTAGAAAGATTAATGCATTGTTTTATTTAGAAAATACACATACTTCTGAGTGAAATGTGCTTTGAGTAGGAATTATGAGGATTTTATCATCAATAAGGATTTAAATATATTCTTTGTCAAATAGAATCCTAAAAGGTAGAATTCAAGCTAATAAATTAAAACAGGCTTGAGGGGATATGAACTTGAATGTCTGTCAATGACAATTGGATGCGGTGAGTAATCCAATTTACTTCAGGAATATGTTAGCAGTGGCAGGGGTGAGAAGTAGGTATGAGAATGGAAGACTAACAAAGAAAGTATATAGATATTCATTAATTCCTTCTGGAAACAGTGGGAGGAAAAGGAGAGGTTGGAAGACATATTTACCAAGAGAGGAGAGAGCGGAACTGTAAAAGGGTAAGATAAGAAGAAAGCCCTAAGAAATCAGAATCACTCTGAGACATTGGCAAACTTCACAAAGCACAGACTTGGATATTCAGGAACTGTCAACGGACTGACAGACACAAGGGAGATTCAAGGAGAAATCAAGGAGTTGGGGGGAAATTAAAAAGAGCCACCTGAATTGCTGCATAATTATAACTAAAGTTTTACTGAGGAGGAAAAAGATGGTGGAAGGGAGAAACCACTTAAACTGTTCTTGGATTCTTTATCCCCAATAAAACCTACATGTCTAGAGAAGAGCAATCAGGTGCTCAAGGGCCTTGAGGTTCTGTCCTGTGATGATAGACAGAAAAGCTTGGACTCCTCTGTCTGGAAAGGGGGAGGTGGAACAGACACACAATAAAAGTCACCAATGGCCCAGATTGTTTCTCTTGAGAAAGTACAAACTTACACTCGGAGTCCACAGTTGATCTGTTGGGAACTCCCCTTGAAGCCAGAGAGAGGAGGGAAGAACACACTCAGAGAGCGCAATAATCCAGCAGGTGGTAATAATGAATATGTAAATAGATTAAAAAAATAAATTGAATTCAGATATAGTTTTTAATGTTTCATACCCTTATATTTTACTTTTACAGCGAGGTGAATTATTTTAAATTAAAATTGCTATAAACGATTGGTTTGCTATAATACAGCTTAATTTTAATTTGAGCTTTTTATTATAAAATAAAACACAGAGCCAGAAGACCACACCAAATAAATCTGTAGCTTAATGACTTACTTCAGGTGGAAATCTGCTAACCACTCCCTACCCAGGTCAAGAATTAGAAGTTTTTCAGTCACCCTCACTGTATGTGCCTTATCTGACCTCTCCTCCTCCTTACCCCCAGAAGTAATCAGTATCCTGACTTACACAAATCACTTCCGGTGTGGATTTTTGACTTTCATACTAAGGTGGGCAGATACTGCCCTTCATCATCTCCCTTGCTGCTTCTACCAGACCCAGGCCCATAATCTGTCTGGATGGATCGGGAATATCACTAAGTGTAGATGTCCATATGTCTTTATATTCTAAGTAGGAAATCCATTATTTTATGTCACCACCTTTTGATACGAAGGAATGAAAAAGTCAACACTCTTCTTGCTGAAATGCAACAAGTTGTATTCATACACAGCTCTGTGCTCATGGACCTGAAAAAGTAGGGGAGATAGGGAAAGAGTATAGCAGTTTACCCTCTAGTGCTCGCCTTCTGCCTGTGCCCTCCAGGGGCAAGAAGGTGCTGATTTAATGGTGCTGGATGGCATTCTGCAGCTGAGGCCACTGCAGGGTGGCAATTTAAGCTTAAAAAGGAAGACCTGAACTAACATCATAATTCATCATATATAATTTCATCAACTGCTTCATCAGAAGTAACACTCAGAGGCCAGTTATCCAAGGTTAGCTTTAAATATGAGAGGTTCTTGAAATTCGTGTATGTACTTTGTTGACAAAGCAGTGTGTTGTACATGACATTAGTGTGATCTTCATTTATTTATTCAACATGATTTTTGAGTAGTCTTATTTTCCAAGCATCAAGATGCAGAAACAGTCCTTTTCTTCATGGAGCTAACAGCCTGAGGCAGTGGTTTTTGTCTCTACCTAAGTGTGGAAATTATAAAAAAGGACAATATCAGTCCTCCCTCCCCCCAGCTCAACGTTCACAAACCCATGGAGATTCCATTCTTATTGGACTCTAAGTATACCTTAAAAGCTCTCAGAATTTTAAAATGTGCACCCCAAACTCAAAACCACTGATTAGGAGAAAAGATAAATGTTAACTACATGTAATCACAAGATAGTGATTGTTATGATAAAGGAATGCAGGTGGTTCACTGAAAGTCTGTAATATCATGGGCAAAGAACTATGTAGAGTAGATGCCAGTGTTTTAGGATTTATAGATTAAAAATGCAGATTTGAATATTATCACTTTTATTAAGGTTTTTATCATTGGGGTTAATCTAG
Organism: Mustela nigripes; assembly: GCF_022355385.1. Lineage (NCBI taxonomy): Eukaryota > Metazoa > Chordata > Mammalia > Carnivora > Mustelidae > Mustela > Mustela nigripes. The sequence goes on along the minus strand of NC_081568.1, from coordinate 111,211,654 downwards.
TTATACAATTCAGCTCATAATTACCTTGCCTATAAAGATCGTTGATAAGATAATTAGTGGGTGATAATGTATAGGTTTTCTCCAAGAACTTCTTGAATCAGGATATATATGAACCTGCTTCATTCAGATATATTAGAACAGAAAAATATTTGATAAAGCACACTCCTATGAAGGTAACGGAAGAAAATTTCTTTCCATATGCTGTAATGTAAAATCAAAGTCACTGGATTGGACTGTGGCAAACTAAGCCAACTAGAATCCTTTGGAAGGTTGCTGTGGAAATTGATATCAGTGGTCATTAAAATACATGTGCCAACAACCCAATAACTGGGTGGAGACTTAGCATATTCCAGTTGGTGACAGGTTTCTAGGAATTGTCCAGTTTCTAGACAAAATTATGACACAGCCATGCCTGAAGTCCATCTTGGCAGAGTTATTTTTATTATTTATTTATTTATTTTTATTTAAATTCCATTAGCCAACATAGAGTACATCACTAGTTTCAGATGTAGTGTTCAATAATCCATCAGTTGTGTATAACTCCCAGTGCTTATCACATCACGTGCCTTCCTTGATGCCTATCACCCAATTACTACCAACCTCCCTTCCAGTAATGCTATTTGTTTCCTATAGTTAAGAGTCTCTCATGGTTTTTCTTCCTCTCTGATGACTTCCCATTCAGTTTTCCCTCCCTTCTCCCGTGATCTTCTGTGCTGTTTCTTATATAACACATATGAGTGAAACCATATGATAATTGTCTTTTTCTGATTGGCATATTTTGCTCAGCATAATTCCTTCCAGTTCTATCCATATCGATTCAAATGGTGGGTATTCATCCTTTCTGATGGCTGAGTAATATTCCTTTGTATATTTATACCACATCTTAGGGTTTTTGGTGCATTTGTAAATGGGATCGATTGCTTAATTTCTCTTTCTTCTGTCTCATTTTTAGTGTATAGAAATGCAACTGACTTCTGTGCATTGATTTTATATCCTGCCATATTGCTGAATTGCTGTATATGAGTTTTAGCAATTTTGAGATGGAGTCTTTTGGGTTTTGCATAAAGTATCATGTCATCTGTGAAAGAGAGAGTTTGATTTCTTTGGCAGAGTTATTTTTAATAACAAAAGATTCTTACACCTGGTTTCTCTATAGTCATCCTAGATGGTGGTCATGGAAAGATTCTTTCCTAAAATCACATAGGTCATACAGTACCCTTATTTAAACTGGTAGTTGTGGGTAGGAGACCAAATGAATGAGACCTCTACCTGAGGTAATCAAAGGCATACTTAAATGCACACACGTACAATTTCTTAAAGTCACTATCTCACTTCATGGCACATTTTAGAGTAGTTTTTCCCAGCAGTAGGACTCCTTCTTTATTTTAAAATAATTTACTTTATCCTCAGCATCTAAGAACAATGCTACCAGCATATTCTAGGAGGCAAGGAAGTTGGAAAATATACTTCAGAGCAGAAAAGCCCATTTATTTTTGTAATTTCAACCAATGTAAGGGAACATCATTCCCAAACAGATTTTTTAATAGTGACTTCTGGGCCTCTAGTAATTATGATCTGTTGCAAATATATCAAAATAGAAAAAAGTACATATAAATTACAAAATTTAACTTATTCTGGCTACATCTTTAATGTAAATGGAGCTATTTGTGCACTCTGATTAAAACACATTATAAACAATCAGAGCTCTTTACTGACCTGACAGTTCTCTGGATGGAGATCATGAGTATTGGAAGACTTCCCAGCTTACATTGGAAACTATTGAAAAATGAGCAATGTTTCTGTGGTAACAGGTGCCGTATTTAGGAAAAATGACCTAAACTGATGCCACAGGGGCAAAGGTTGGGGTGCTCAGTGTGTAGGTCTTTTAGGAGGCCACACAACCACAGTCCCTCAGGGAAGAAACTCCAATTCACATCCTTTGTCACTGCTGCCTAGAGTTACTTCTACAGACCTTCTGAAATGCAGGGCACCCAATGTAAGCCTGACACGGAAGTGCCCAATACCTTGGCATTCTCTTTTATTTTATTTTATTTTTTTAAAGATTTTTATTCATTTATTTGACAGAGAGAGACACAGGGAGAGAAGGAACATAAGCAGGGGGAGTGGGAGAGGGAGAGGCAGATTCCCTGCTGGGCAGGAAGCCTGATGCAGGGCTCGATCCCAGGACCCCGGGATCATGACCTGAGCCTAAGGCAGACACTTAACGACTGAGCCACCCAAGCGCCCCTAATACTTGGGCGTTCTTAATCCTGCGCTCTGCTGGCACTAAGCTTTTAGCCAGTGCTAAGCACTCATGTCTTGTATTACTAGAAATACATACACAGCTCGATGCCTCTGTTTTAACCGAGACTTACATGCAACCAAAGATTGCAGATGGTCTTAGGTTCTTACCACGTCTTGAGAAATGCTGGGAAGATTTAAACATCTGGAATTTGCATCTTTTGGCAAACCATAGAGATAAATACTTTTCATTTTGTTGACTACGTATAGTTTTATCTTAGGGAGGCGCTCTTCCTTTGTGGCATCTCAGCAAGAAACTGACAGTGTCTACTTTTCCTATGGGTAGAATGCTTTGCATTGCTCTGAGGTTCATAATTACATGTTTGTGACTTCATCCTCAACAGCCTCGCCCCATGAATACAGATAACATCTCACAAAAGGGGAGGCTGGGAACGACTCAGACGGACAGGGGAGGAGGAGTGGGAGGCTGATGTGCTCAGTGACCATCCCCTGGCGAGGCTCTGGGATAGCCAGTGGGGGAAGTCGGCTCTCCAGAGCCGACTCTAGTCTGAAACACTGGCCTTCTGTTTCATGAGCTGTGAAGCACCCTTGGGAAGAAGAAGAAATACTCAACCTATAGTTTGACATACATTTTATTTATATCACATCCCTTGTTGAATTGTTCTGAAGAACCCGAGGTGGCCGTGGCATTCCTTCCCTTTATTCACTTGGTTACAGTTTAAAATTTGAATAGCTGTTTATGCTGGAAGGCTGAACACCCAATCAGCAGTCTTTGAATTGAAGCTGTATTGTTCACTCATGGAAATGCCTGTTTCATCTGTCAGCTCTCTTTTATAGTGAGCCTAATAATTTATGCTTGCTAAAGATGTTTTCTGACCTGTGATTCCATTGCCAGTTAGGAAAGGGCTTTGGCAGTATTCACACTTCCTTTCGTAATAGGAGGCCACTAAGGTACAATTTAGTGAAATTACTGCTCCAGTGCACTAATGGTACCCAGACCCAGACTGGGGGAGGGCAGAGGGGTAAGGGTGAGGGACCCTATCCTTTAGAGAGGGCCACTAGACTCTGAAGAAAGATATCCTGGAAAGGGGCCTCTCTGGGAGCCGGCTCCTTCCCTGGAGGTCTGCATGACCCTGTGGTGCCCTGACGGCTGAGATAACGCGCCCACAGAAATGCCAGAGGGCACTGCGTGCATGCCTAGAACTCCACAGAGTGGCCCCCCACCCAAAGAAAAAGGGTCGTTTTCATCCAGGAAAGTTGGTATCAGCTCTTCACATTTATCTTATTTAAAAAAATATTGTGATCCTATTAGATAGGATGACCCATTTAAGAAAAACCTTGACAGTAAAAATCCTTTGTGTCCTTCAAAAAAGAGGGTCTATATGCACTTGAACTGTGTATTTTTTATCTTATTACTGTTGAAATCACATTATGTTAAGTGGGACTTCTTTAAATGGGCCACGCTGCATTATAATTATAGTCTTTTCAGATATTTAATTTGCAAGGTATTGGCAGACCCGTCCTGAAAAGAACTTTTCTCATTGCAAATGGAACTATTCTCCAGGTGAAGTGGATCTTTTCCCTTCTTGATTCTCTCGTAAGACTTTGTTTTTATTTCTCTCAGAGTGTTTATCTTACCCTCACTTGTAATCCTGTGTATATCTATTTTTGTACTTTACCAGTTGTGTCCGTTTCTTGAGGTTGGTAACTTGATCTTACTCATATTTACTGCAGCCCCTGTCTCAATACCTTTCTTTTAGAAGGGACTTAATGAATATTAGTGAATTGATTTCAAGAATGATTTTAACAAAACATCCTAAATTGAAATAGAATCTCTCCCAACATATTCTAATTAGTTTGAGAAACAGGTATGAAGACTCAATGACATTGTGTGTCCTCAGGAAGCAGACTCTGCTTAGATGTAAAGTTTAATATGATGAATAAATAACAATTATGAATACACCCAAAGAAGAAATTTCAGGAGATTTTGGAGTAAAAAAAAAAAATTAAGTCAATGTTTTGAAAAACACATTTGAAGTCTTTAGCCATACCCTCCTGAATACACCCGATCTTGTCTGAATAGCATATTTTTAAGGGAAATTCTTATGGACTTTTGGCTTTAATTTGTTCTTGTAACAAAAATGCTGAAACATTTCTGGAGAAAGTGGGGGTTCTGAGCATGAAAATGATGATGCCAACGAAGGTTGCAAAATATTATAAGACAATAAAAACTGATGTCATAATGCTTCAAAGCTTACAAAGGGTTTTCATATTGAGGCAAGGATTAATAATCCCTTTCTAAGGATAACTTCAGAAGGGTTCCCTGACTTTCTTGGTGTCAGTGAGTAAAGAACAGAGCCAGAGATGGGCAAGAGACTTGGACTCTGAGGCCTAACCCTTGAGTTAGGCCTGCTGCCTCGTTTTTGTCTTCCAAATTATGCCTCTTCTTAAAAATAAATAAGCAAAAGATGCTGTAAATCACATTATTTAACTATAGACTTCTGCACAGAATGTTAGCATTAAGAAAAACTGCAAAACTTCTGACTTGAAATTTTTCACTTTAAAATTAAGAAAGAGAGAGCCTTTATTTTATTACTTTTCTTGTTGTTAAGAACATCAGGTTATAGAATTTATTAAACTCATTATATTCTGGTTGCCGAGCTAACAGCTCTGTGACATAGATATTATTTCTATTCTATCAGTACAGAAACAGTGTGCAGAAAGGACCAGTAATTTTCTAAACATCACACTTAGAAAATGACAAAAATAGGTCGGCTATACCCAAACCAAGTACAGCAATTTGAACCTGTGCTGTGACATGCATAACTGGAGTTACACGAATAGTTAACAGCAACGTTAGGCCTTGGGATGGATTATAGCACTCCGCTAATGCTTTTAATAAATAATTGATAAGAACTGCATGAAGTTCCTTGCCCCATCTTCAAATCCCCTTTTCAAATTGAACCTTTTTGAACTGCTGTATGGGTTCAATGGACATAAAGAATTGGTTTTAATTACGAAAAATTTTTTTTAAATTAAGAGTTTGGGCTATATTACTTGTGGGACTTAGATCTGACTGAGTTTTCCTTCTTATTTTCACATTCCAAGTTCAAAAGTCCACTGACACTTAAACATGCTTAGCGGAAAGTAAAAAACTAGTGAGGTAACTCGAAGATGTCCAGAGAAGGATAAAAGTACAAATGGGTGCTCTCTGATAAACTAGAAGGCAAGGTTCACCTTCAGTCTTGAAAGTGGAGGCTCTAAGCACGCACAGCACCTTGACCAAAGTTAAAAAAATTGTTATGTAATATTTCTAAGTAAACATGAATGTGTCCCCCTAACCCCAGCACTCTTCCTAGTGGACATTTCTTTTAGACTTTATCTATAACTTATAGGTACTTTTCCATAGCTTATCCTTTACTCTATGATTTTTGGAGACAGGTGTGCTTGTTTCTCTTTTCTTTAAAATGGTTATAAACTTACTGAAGCCTCCTTGCCTACCTTTGTATTTCTGGTTGCTCTTGCATAGTACCATTCACTAGGTGTATCCTTAAAATATCATTTAATAGAACTAAAACTGTAAGTTTCAGGTAAACATGGAGCATAGTTTTATGAGGTGACTAATGTATTTATGGATCTTGTTACTCTAAGAAGTGGTGATAAGCTTAAATTCTCAGGAGATCCAGGTATTCTTTTTTTTTTTTTTAATTTTATTTATTTATTTGTCAGAGAGGGAGGGAGAGAGAGTGAGCAGGCACAAGCAGGGGGAGCTGCAGGCAGAGGGGGAAGCAGTCTTCCCACTGGGCAAGAGCCCCGATGTGGGACTCCATCACAGGACCTTGGGATCATGACCTGAGCCAAAGGTAGACGCTTAATGGACTGAACCACCCAAACATCCCCAATTCAGGAAATCTTTAGGTAGGTTAAATACTGGCATATCTATAATTTATTGATAAGGAATTAGTCATATGTGCAGAAATAAATTAGTTTTTGAGGTGTGAACCTGAATGACAGTATGTCTTGTCATCAAATGAATGCCTCTTGGCATATTAGACTGGATGATCCTTGGTCTTCATGTGACATTACTGATGTTTTTACAAGTTGTACTAAATGAGTATGGAAACTTCGTGTATTAATTTCCTTCAAGCATCCTGCAGGTCATTGTTATTATGAAATACTATCCTAATTGTCTTTCTAGCTGATGTTACTTTGATTAACCTCAGTAAAGTGGCTTTTGGTCAGATGAGTACTTTTAGGAAACCCATGTATTAGCAAACTTTTACCACCATATTAATAGTGGGAATGGAAGATTCTGTTTTTCCTTCCTACCCATGTATATCACTCTGTTTCTTAACTGAACTATGATTTCCTGGACTTCTAAGAGAGGTTGCCCAGGCTGCTGACATAGATGGCTCAGAGACACGTCTCCAAGAACAGCTTGTGGATAGCTTCAGATAATGACTTGTGATAGTGGAAAGCTCTTACTGCGAATGCCATTTTTTTTTTTCCTTTGCTCTCACCTTCTCAGTATCCTGTAGGGATGGAAGCACCACAGCTACTAATAAAACAATTTGGCTTTTTGTAACAGATGGGGAACTCCATCTGGTATAAACATGTAGAGGGATGCCCTTGGTGATAGTTAATGGGAAATGTGGGAAGCAGAGACAAACTCTTCTTCATAAACCATGAGCCCTTTGATGAGCTTCTGATTCAGTATAGGCTGTGGCAGTCAATCAGGCCCTTGAACTTGAGCGTGACGTAGGACTAGATTGTGACTGCTTATGAACCACAGCTCTGCTGTTCAACTGTAGCTACTGGTGCCAATGGACATTGTGCAAATAATTCTTTCACATGGACTTTAAATTAGTAACTCAATCCCAGTTGGAGAATTTGCAAAGAATAAAGCTATGGCCCGGTAATAAGGAAATCATAGACCCTCATGGTGTGAACGCACAAACGGTGACCAAAGCGTAGTCTGATTGTGTCTAGGTGAGCTTGTAATCGTAGAGGGTATCAGGGATATTTTTTTTCCCTTCACCTCTAGAAGATGAGTGTGGAAGTTGAGGGCAGAAGTAAATTGGGCAGACCTAGTCTTCAGGGATGAGAGGTTGAATTCCCCTTGCTTGCATTTATCACCTCCCTCCCCAGCCCCCACCCAAAAGCTATGTTAGAGAAGACAGGGCAAGTTAAGTTGAGCGTAGCTTCTGTACAGCTTCTATAATCTAGGAGACTCTGAAGCAAGTAGCTTTAGTGTGTGGCACTTTCCTGGTTGAAAAGGTTATTTTGTAAATCTTATCATTAATTTTTATTATCGTGCTATCGCCACTATTCTTGTTTGTGCCGGCTAGGCAGCGTGCCAGGCTTTTCTGTGGGACAGATATCACTTCTCCATCAACAGAATCCTTTGGCTATCCCACTTTGCTTAGCTATTTGATGAAAAGATTAAAGAATAAAGCTGTATCTGAGACCCATTCTGTAGCCCACATATATTTACATAAATTCCTCGAAAAGTAAATAAAAAGGAGTACATGAATAAAATGGGGAAGACATGCGAGATCCAAAGCGGCGACTTATTTGAAGGAAAGAAAGAGACAGTCCTGTGTTGTTACAATTAAAGCGAGTACGCCGGTTCATTTACTATTTTCGGTGAATTTTAATTGAGTTGTGTCTCATTTTTATAAATGTTGTCAATCTTCATTTTCTCTGTCTCCTGTGCACCAACTTAAACACACACACACACATGCGGATCTACAGAGCGGTGTGTTTTGGGAGCGCGCTGCCTGTAGATACCCCTTAGCACCAACCTTCATATAGTGACACACAGAACCATAAACACTAAAACAGGCAACCTTGAGAGAACACCCATAAGACCGAAAAAAAAAAAAAAGCCTTTTTTAAGGCATTTATTTTCTAGACACAAAAGCTCAGCTAGTAATCAGTTTTGATAACTTTGGATGTCTGTTTCCCTGATGTAATGACTAGACCGAGGCAGTAACAATACTTCATTATGCTCTTCAGAGTGTACGGCTGGATTGAGTCAGAGCTACACTCAAAACCTGGCCCACAGCTGAAAGCAGAGATGATGCATTAATCCACGGCAACACCCTGCCCCCTGCCCCCGCCTCAGCCCCCCACAGCACGCAGCCACTGCTACTGGATATCATTTTTCTTCATAAAACTAGGGGTACTCGAAGCCTGCCCGTGACAGTGAAGGTTTGTTTGGTCTTTCCGGCAGGTGATCACAGGATTGAACTTCCAAAGTGAGAAGCTGATGGGATACAAATAGTTAAGAACACGTTTGAAGGGGGGAAAATGGTCCAGCCCCATCTGTCAAACTGCGCGTATGACATCATCAGATAGTCTGCACTTGTTTGCAGCTATTCAGGCCGGCCCGCCCTGCAGTCTCCGCTTTGTGTTCCAGTTTCCTTTACAGGGCCAGCGGGCTGGAAAATTACCACATGCTGTCACAGTTAGCTCAGCCAGGTCTTGTTATCATTGTTTCCAAGGAATCCATTCATTCCGTTATTTTACATATTGGGCAGACGTCCTGCCACTGAGGCTTGGGCTGCAGTAACTTGAAGGGCCAAACGTTAATGGGCCTCTATTGTTGGTGGAATGGCAGTGCAATACGTGGGAAAAAATACCCAGACAGCTCCCTGACACTGGTTTAGGACCTCTAGACTTAGGGGGTAGCCTGTGAAGATCTTTTATGTAAACAAGCCTTCAATAAACAATGAATATCTCCTGTGTCAATATTCATAACCCATCAATAAAAAAAAATATAAATCTTCAACTAGAAAGAAGCCCAAATGTATTATGGATGATGGAGCTTTTCCTTAAAGTAACCTATAGAATGTTGGCGAGTCTCCTTCTAAACACTGCTAATTTATGGCGGGGAGGGTAGCATTGTTGGGGCTTTGAAGGAAGAAAGGCATTTGATGTGGGGCTGGCAGTATTCTCACTGCAATAGATAATACAGTGTGTAAGTTTCGCGGCTTCCAGCACTACGAGACAGAAATAAAGACGAGGGCCTTGGTGACACGTTACATCTTCACCATGCTGGCAATTTAAAGAAAGTCAGTGAAAACATTAGAAAAGTTGCAGAAAGTCTGACTTTAAGGATAAATCATGTTATCTTGATTGATTAGAACATAGATAAGTATAAAGTTTCCAGCATGGAAAAATCCCTTGCAAAACAGGAAGAGGAAAATCTATTCTTCGGGGAAGATATACAGTGAAGCTATAGTACTTGTTATTGTCTTTTTTTATTTTTTAAATGGGAAACAATTTCCTATTCCAAGATGAGTCTGATCTTTTGATCATACAGTTTATTGGAAGTGGATCGTGAAGTGATATCGATGTTTCAATTCTTACTACTACCCTCACAAACTTCTGTCACCTGATTTCCTTTGCCTCAAACAAGAGAAGGCTTGGTAACAAGACGTAGATACTCAAACTAGGACAGATATGGTAATGAAGAAAGTTCACTGGAATTTGGAAAAGCTGTAATTCAAGTCTTATCATTTTAAAGAGTCTCTGATTAAATCAGCTGTTATTTTAGTCAATTTGTTTTATTGATTCACCACGGAGCTCCAAATAGCCCTATAGGAGTTTTTATCAGAATGCTTCTTATCCCAAATCATTTGTGAGGAAATGGACATGGGGTTGAACCCTTTGAGTTGGAGAAAATGAGAGATGGGACTAGTCTGGTTCTGACAAACACAATCTACACATATTTAAGATAAAATATGCTGTATTAAGAAAGTTGCCCTATCCTAAAGTCAGTTTTGTCACTTTGTCTTCTTCATAAAAAATGTTCTAATTTCAGTTAAAATGATTTTTGTGTCTGGCAGCTAATTTTAAATGGGTTCCCTTTTCAGCTGACATTAAGAACCGATTGAGATAAATTTATTTTTCCATAAAAGTAATATATGTCAGGACTAGATTTCCGAAGCCTAGCCCTTCAAGCAATCATAATCATTTTATAAACTGTTGATAATGTCATCTTTGAGAAAAAAAGTTTTCTTCAGTGTATAAAATGTTACATTAAGATAAATATTAAAATGTGGCAGTCTTCATTCAAATATAATATTTTAGGGAATCTTACAGAATTTTGAAATCGGTATTTTTCAAAGAGTAAATAGCATCTTTTACAACCAGCTATTTTATTCTTCCAAGGTTTCCTTTAGCTCTTGATTCTTATGCCAGGTTTCTGTAACATAAAACACAAGTTTTGATAAAGAAGTCTACTTTGACTTCAAAGGTACATTAAGCCCACTACTATTTCTAATACTCCAAAGTAATACACTTATGCCTAGATCGAAAGTGAACTTTAGGTTCAACTCCAAATTATCTAATAAGCCAGATTACTAAATGACAGAATATCACGTTTAAGATATGTGATAAATTAAACTGGTCTTTCAGTAAGCACTAAAAAACTGAAAGTGTTACCTGAACTGAAGCAAACCCTACGTTTATTACCACAGAGTAAATAACAAGCTGTGTCATTTAGCAATTTATTGTTTAGTAATTAATAGTAACCTCCACATGAAAGCATATTATGAAGAGAAATATTACTAATAGTGGCTTTTCTTAAACACGAATGCACAAAAAGCCCCCCAAACTGAATCACTGCAGCTACCACCTGCATTTAAAAACAAACTCATTTTTAGAATGAATAAAAGAATTCACGCAATGTATTGGCAGAGAAATATTTTCCGTTTCCACCAGTATTGTCCTTATGCCCAATTTCTGCATCTTTGTCACCACCTGGTTCCTATGAAGATAATATTTCCAAGAAATCACACCAAAGTAACTTAAACTTTTTTTTTCCCAGATGGACCTTCACATCATATTAGAAACTTTTTATAATATTAACAATTTTCTTTCATCTTATATTAGAATCATATAATTTTAGAATTTGAATTGCCTAACAAGATATGACCATGCAATCATTTCAGCAATTTTCATATCACATTAGTGAAAACAAATACTAATATAATAGGATGCTAACATGAAAAACCCTAATAGAACATGACAAAACTCTTCATATTTTATTTATGCATTCTTGTTGTTCTTCCCCATTTCAACCTTTTCTACTTCGGTTTATGGGAAAGTTGCATGGGCTTGCATGTTTTTGAATATCAATTAAGCGATACTGTAATGAAACAGTAATGCAAAAGTTAAGTGCTGTAAGACTGATATACTTCTCTTGGTCATCAAGTCTTTGAATGATAATGTTTACATTTGGGTTTGCTATTTATTTCAATTAAGTTTAGGAATTGAACTATTTATAGAGAGAAAATAAAAAACTTTGTAGTTAAGTATGGAGTTGCAAAGAGTTAAAGAAATAATGCAATTATCAAGATAATTTACTGCCTCTCCCCCACTCCAGGTATCCAGATGATAGAAATAAAAATAAGCATTTGCCTTGAATTTTGCAGGTGATTGCTTTCATGTTTTACTCTGATTCTCTTTCCTTACATGGAGCACATTCATCCAGAGCCTTTCCTTAAACCAGGTCCATTTGAGCAGGGTTACTAGCAATGCCCACTGAAAAAGTAAACTGGAAGGATATATAATAGTGGAAGGAAATAGTCAAATGTCTCATCCTGAGGGTCTACCAATAGAAATGAAGAGTGAAGACACTCCACTTTTCACCCCTCCCCTTTTTTGATCCACTGGGATTAAATATGGCATCTTCTCAGGTGAGGAAATACCTTGTCCTAATGGTAAAATGCTTTGATCTTTTCAAATATGCTTTGGGTACTAAAGTTATCAAGAGTATTCACCAGGCATAGCTAAAATAAAAGAGAAGTAACTCTATGGTGTTTGGCAAGAAATATGACTCTCTCATCACCCATTTCACCTCACTCATATATATATGGTGATCTACAAAGTCAAACAGGAAAATTTTTGGTCACCTAAGTGCCTGGAGCTTTTCTTTCCTGCCATATACCACACTATAATGGAGTAGAGACATAACTTATATATTTCAGTAAACAGGATTCACACAGGGTCAAAATTACCTTTGAAAAATCCTATAGGAAGTTACCACATTGGAGGATATATTTATTTATCCTGTCTTTAATAAGTCCAGCACAACCTATTTGTCTTCTCGACTGCTATTAATTCAGTTGAAGATAAGATGAAGGCAGTGACTTGTATTTAGTGGTCAAACCTTCAAAACACTTAGATCATTCCATGGTGGGATGTTTACATTATGCGTGGCAGGTAGTAACTGGGATTTCATATTTTCTGGATCATGTTTATGTCAGGGCATGGTATCAGTGAGAAGAATGGTGGGCAGAGTTTAGATTTTTTATGTTTCTCTTCCCCCGCCTGCCAACCCTTCCTCTTATTTCCCCCCCTTTTTTGGTCAGAATAAATATAGATGACAATGGGGAAGTTAAGTATTGTCTGTACTGTCTGTATTGTCTGTAATTGTCTCCATTATAATTACTTGGCTAATTTTCTGTCTTCCCTTATAATATAGCTTGTATGAGCAGAGCACAAGACTAGCTTTATCTTATTCACTGTTATGTTCTCAGCACCTAGTTCAGTACCTACCCTGAAAAAGGCACTCAGGAAATATTTAATAAACAAAGAAACCATTCAACCATCTTAATCCTGGTAGACTCATGTGCAGTTGACTTAAAAGCTAAAACTAAAGCAGGAGCAGTGTCACCAACACGGTGACATACGTTGTTCTTGGCTTCATGTCCCCTCACAGGAAGAACAACTATTAACTATTCATGAACAAGACACCACTGTGAGATTTGAGGTAAGGCTGAATCACCCCCTGCACCTCAGAGGTCAAGGGAAACTGCATTAGTAGAGTAAGAGAAATGGCTACACATTGACCAATTTGCCCCTCCCCCAGGAGTGTGCAGCGCCATGTGGAGAGGTCTCCTTTGAGCCTCAGTTTCCTCTACAAGCCTCCCTTAGCATTGTGGGTTGCTTTGTGGAAAACCCTACTCTAATCTTGCACCATGGAAAATGCAGGAGAATCTTTGGGGCTCAGCCCCTGACAATCTGACTGTGACAGAGTAGAGGGGAGGAGCTAGCACTAACCAGCATGTGGATCTTGGTAGACTGAGTTTATACCTGTAGAACCCAAGTGGTAATCCCAACTGGTTTGGCTTATCTGCAGAGCCAAGTCAGAAGCACATTCTGGCCAGGGAACTTGGTAGGGTGCAGATCTCCTGATTCAGATCCTCAAATGAGGAGATTTGCTGGCCCTAGAGCCTGGTTTGCCCATTCTCAGGCAAGGTGCTAGTCAGAGCCCCATCTACTATGAAGAGTGTCTTCCAGCCCTATCTTACCAGAAGGGCTTGAGACCATTCCTGGAAGTAGTGGAGCCCACTGACAAAAAAGTGAGCAGAACAGATTGTCCTCAGAGCAAAGCCAGTACTGGGTATGGAGGCTTCTTGTGCTATACAAAGGCAGAGGGAGCAATCCACAGTCAAGGAAGGGGCTCCTGGCCCTTTCCAAGGGACTGTTTGGGAAATGGAAGTAGCCTGGAGTGACCCCTTCCTTTCCTGTCCAGGCATGGGGGCTGAGACATAGCCTCACTCATTGTGGGGAGTGTCTTCCAACCCTCTCGGACTAGAAGGGCTGGTGAAAACCCCTGAAAACTCTATCCAGGTGCCCACTTTTTTAAAAAAATAGAATTATTTATATACTTCAGAGAGGAGAGTGGATGGGGGAGGGGCAGAGGGAGAGAATCTTTGAGCAGACTTCTTGCTGAGTTCAGAACCCAGCACAAGGCTTGATCTCATGACCCATGAAATTATGACCCAAGCTGAAACCAAGAGTCAGACACTTAACTGACTGAGCCATCCAGGTGCCCTGACCTAACAGACACTCTATTCAACTACTGCAGAGTACATGTTCTTTTCAAGCACACATGGAACATCTTCTAGGGTAGACCACATATTAGGCCATAAAACTTTATATAATTCAAGAAGATTTAAATCATACCAAGTATTTTTTCTGCCTACAATGCCATGAAACTAGAAATCACTAACAAGAGAAAAACTGGAAAATTCATGAACACATGGAGATTAAACCACACTCTTTTGAACAACCAGTAGATCAAAGAAGGAACTAAGGGGGAACAAATTTTTTTTTTTAATTTATTTATTTGAGAGAGAGAGTTCACAAGCAGGAGGGAGGGACAGAGGGAGAAGCATACTCCCTGCTGAGTGGGAGCACATTTGGGACTTGATCCCAGGCCCCTGAGATCATGACCCAAGCCAAAAGCAGCTGCTTAACCAACTGAACCATCCAGGTGCCTCCTTCCCTTTTTAAAATTAAAAAAGTTTATTGAGACATCAAAAATGGAAACAGCATACCAGAATTCATGGGATGCAGCAAAAACAGTTCTAAAAGGGAAGTTCATTGCAATAACTGTTCACAATAAGAAATAAGAAAGCTCCCAAATAAACAACCTAATCTATGTCTCAAAGAACTAAAACAAAACAAGACAAAACAAAACAAAGCCAAAAAACTATGAGCCCAAATTTACTTAAAAACATACAACTTACTAAGACTAAATCAGTAAGAAATAGAAAATCCGAATAGATCAATTACTAGTAAGATTGAATTAGTAATCAAAAATCTCCCAGTGAAGAGAAGCACAGGATGAGATGGCTTGATTGGTGACCAAACATTTAAAGAAGAATTTTCAAAATTCTTTCAAACTCTGTCAAAAAATCAAAAGGGGAGAAGCACTTCCAAATTCATTTTACAAGGCCAGCATTATCCTGATATTAAAACCAGAAAAAAAGATGCTATTTGAAAAAAAAAAACCAAAACCAAACTATAGGCCAATATTCCTGATACATATGGATGCAAAAATTGTCAATAAAATACTAGCAAACCAAATTCAGCAGCACACTAAAATGATCATTCACTGTGATCAAGTGGGATTTGTTCCGGAAATGCAAGGATGGTTCAACATATGCAAATCAAATACTGTGATACATCATATTAATAGACTGAAAGAAAAGAATCATATGATCTTCTCAGTAGATGCAGGAAAAAAAAGCATTTAACCAAATTCAACATCCATTCATGGTAAAAACTCAATAAATTAGACATAGAAGAAACATATTTTAATATAATAAAGACTATAGATAACAAGGCCATAGCTTTACCATAACTGTAGCTATCAAGTCCACAGCTAACATTATACTCAATCATGACAGGATGAAAGATTTTTCCTCTAAGTTCAGGAATAACACAAGTGTTCTCACTCTTACCACTTCTGTTCAACATACTATTGAACATCCTAGGTAGAGTAATAAATAATAAGAGTAATAAATAATAAGAAATAATAAGAGTTGTCATAATTGGAAAGAAAGAAGTAACATTCTATTTGCAGATGACGTGATTTTTATTCATAGAAAATCCTAAAGACTCAACCAAAAACCTGTTAGATTTAATCAATGAATTCTGTAAAGTTGCAAGATACAAAACTAACATACAAAAATCTGGAGCATTTCTGTATACTAACAGTGGAATTTCTGAAAAGAAAATAAATTGATTTCATTTATATTATCATCCAAAGACAATAAAATACTTAGGAATAAATTTAACAAAAGAGGTCAAGGATCTCTATATTGAAAACTATAAGATGCTGATGAAAGAAATTGAAGACACAAATAAATGGAAAGATACCCTGTGTCTGTGTATTAGAAGAATTCATACTGTTTAAATGTTAATACTACTGAAAACCAGCTATAGCATCAGTACAATCCTTATCAAGATTCCAATGGCAGTTTTATAAAAGTATAAAAAGCAGTCCTAAAATGTATATGGAATCACAAAACACCCGAAATAGCCAAAGAAATCCTGAGAGAGAACAAAGCAGGAAGTATCTCATTTCATTTCATGCTATACTATAAAGTTATAGTCATCAAAATTGTGTTAAGAGTATAAAACAGACATATAGAACAATGGGAAAAAATTCAGCAGTCCAGAAATAAACCCAAACATATATGGTCAACTAATTGACAAGGGAGCCAAGAATACTCTAATGAAGGAAAGACAGTCTCTTCAAGAGTGGCACTGGGATAATTAGATATTCACACGTAAAAGAATGAAACTGGACACATATCTTATATCATTCATAAAAATTAACTTGAAGTGGATTAAAGACTTAAATGTAAGATTTGAAACCAGGAAATTCCTAGGAGAAAACATAGACACAAAGCTCCTTGACATGGGTCTAGGAAACAATTTTTGGATATGATACCTAAAACACAGCAGTAAAATAAAAAATAATCAAGTGGGACTATCTCAAACTAAAAAACTTCTTCAGAGAAAAGGAAAGCATCAACAAAGAGAAAAGACAACTTATGGGATGGGAAAAATATTTGCCAACCATCTATCTGATAAGAAGTTAATGTCCAAAACATAAAGAACTTGTATACCTCAGTGGAAAAAAACCCAGATAACCCAATTAAAAAGTGGGCAAAAGACATGAGTAGAATTTATCCAAAAAAGACATAAGAAAAGTCAGCAGGTACATGAAAATATGTTCAACATCACCAGTCATTAGGGAAATGCACATTAAAACCACAATGAGATCTCACCTCTTGTCTTTAAAATGGCTATCATCAAAAAGACAAGAGATA
The DNA here is from genome assembly GCF_022355385.1 of Mustela nigripes. Lineage (NCBI taxonomy): Eukaryota > Metazoa > Chordata > Mammalia > Carnivora > Mustelidae > Mustela > Mustela nigripes. The sequence goes on along the minus strand of NC_081568.1, from coordinate 111,194,750 downwards.
ACAAATGCTGGTTTGGATGTGGAGAAAAGGGAACCTTTGTGCACACTTGGTGGGATTGTAAATTGGCACAGTTACTACAGAAAACAGTATGGAGAATCCTCAAAAAATAAAAAGTAGAGCTATCATAAAATACAGCACTTGCACTTCTGGAAATATTTCCAAAGGTAACAAAAACACTGACTTGAAAAGATGCACTCCTATGTTCATAGTACTATTATTTATAAAAGACAAGACATGGAAACCATAAGACTAGAAAAATTTTGTAAAAACAAAGTTCTTTTTATTAACTAGTAGGAAAGTAGTAAATCTGTTGAATATAAATCTGGGCATGATGTTAGCCTAATAATTAAAATCTGACCTTATTGTAGGTCACAAAAATTGTTTAATTTCTTCATTCATCTTTGCATACTGAGAAGGAAAGTGGCCAAAGGAAATGCTGGTAAGCTGGGATATATCAAAGCAACCGTGTTATGTTAAAAGAACAACATTAATTTTGCTTTTGATTTGTCACTTTTTTTTTGATGCTGTAAAGGTTATCATGATTTGTTTTTTCTCTTCAAAAATTTTATGTGAAAGAACCAAAGATTATATAAGAGTTCCTGTTTGAAAAATTAAAACAAGAAAAACAGAAATGATGAAAGCAATATGGAATACTTTGGGAGCCATTGCTAATGGAAGTTCACTGGGCACAGGGGTGGCCACACCTCAGTTTTGCATTGACCAGGCAAAAATGGAAGGAAAGTGAGAAATCTTGGGCTTATCAACATGCAGATCTTTCAAAGAGCACATTAATGATTTGTGTGTAATGTACTTGGTTTCCTAGAGAAAATAATTTTCTTTTTTTTTTCTTTTTCATTGATGGCAATACTGTTCTCAGGGAACAATCAACACAATGGTTACTCTTCCCCTTTTAATATTTGGGAGAGATCCATAATAATCTCTCTCTGCATCACTTTGTTTCCAGTGTGGGAATACTGGAGCCATCTTTCTACACACATCTTAACTGTGACAGATATAAGAAATTCCACATTATATGCAAATTCTTCATGCCTCCTGAGATTATCTTGGTGAGTAGGGTGGGGATAAGGGGGTAGGGATACAAGAAGCCAGAAAGGCTTGTGGTAGAATTTCTTCATTTGTTGAAGCACTATGAAAAACAAAATACCTGGTCAGAGTGGCTATACTTGGGAATTGTAGCTATGTGTAGGCAGGAAGTAATACACTCTCAAAACATCAGGTGAAGGGAGGAAAATGAGGTGATTGGGATGGTAATTACAGATTAAACTCTATGTTAAGATTTTTCATTTCATATTTGTCTGCCTTTAGGCAAGGTACTTACCTCCCTTATTCTTAGATTCTTTGTCTGCAAATGGAGATAATATGGTACTTGCTCTTAAAAATTATTAAGAAGATGAAAAAAAAACCAACAACAACAACCCCCCAGGCAAAATGGTGGAGGAGTTGCAGACTGAAATGACATCAGGTTCCAGGAGTTCAGCTAGATAGTTATCAAACCATTCCCAACACCTACAAACTCAACAACAGTTAGAAGAGAAGAAGAGGAGGAACAGAAAATCAACCACTTTCTGAAAGGCCCCTCCCCCTGAAGATCAGCAGGAACATCCAGCCAAGACCAAGCTCACCAATCAAGAACAGTGGAACTCCAGAGCTAGGGGAAAGCAACACATAGAATTCATGGCTTTTTCCCATGATGCTTTAGTCTTGCAAAGTTAAATTTTTTTTAAAGATTTTATTTATTGGGGCACCTGGGTGGCTCAGTGGGTTAAAGCCTCTGCTTTCGGCTGGAGTCATGATCCCAGGGTCCTGGGATCAAGCCCCACATCGGGCTCTCTGCTCAGCAGGGAGCCTGCTTCCTCCTCTCTCTCTTCCTGCCTACTTAAAGATCCTAAAGATTTTATTTATTTGACAGAGATCACAAGTAGTCAGAGAGGCAGGCAGAGAGAGAGGAGGAAGC